>NC_061094.1:33207477-33306068 GCF_015104395.2 Macrobrachium nipponense
CAGGACTCTCTCTGGCTCCTGCCCACTAACTTGTGCCATCCTTGCTTCCAAGCTCCTGGCCCAAGGACAAAACGGGTTTCCATTCTTAGGCCATAACGAAAAGCTTAGAGAGCACACCGCCTTGTGTTCTCTAAAGCCAAAACTGTGACGATGCTTAAAATCTCACTAACCCTCTTTGTCGTATCTAGGGTGGTTAGAAAAATGCCTTCCTGATCACATGCAAGAAGTTAACGGTAGGAGATGTTCGAATGCTTTGACATCAAGAACTTCAGACTATGTCTAAGTTCCATATTGAAAGCTTCGATCTGGACATGCACAGTCAGTCCGTCTGTACTAACGTCAGTGACCGACCAGTTGACCAGTCAGACGAATCAAGGACAGCAAGGCTGTACCCTGAAGACCATAAGGCACTATTCTTCGCTGAAGGATGAGTGTTTGGACTGCCTGGGCGATTCAAGCTAAGCAAACCTTGGGGGTGTATCAACGCAACCCAACGTCGTTAGCGAATCAACTCCTGAGCTACTCCTGACTCGAGCTTCTGGTGCCAGGAGAAAGGAGCGAGGAGCAAAAAGGCGATTCAGTCCCGAAGGACGAATGCCTGACAGTCCAACCTGGTCTCATGTTAAACGATCATCGGGGGTGTATAAACGCAACCGACTTCGTCAACAAGAAACTCAGGGCTACTATATGTCTCCTGATCTCGCACGAGTGTCTGACTCCGAGAAAACAGGTGAGACAAAAAGTAGATGGTGAGCGAGTTTCGAGATTTCACAGACTCAAAGATCGTGAAGGGCTTTGTTGTTTGACAGACGCAAATCTCTGAGCCCAAACCGGCCGTCAAACAACATATTTGCGTATTCTTTAATAGTTGTGACTGCCAGCTTATCCCATTCTTCTTGAACGGAAAAGGAAGACGGTAATCTTATTCCTGTCAACATCTCGATAGTCTGAACGTAGTCAGACTCAGAGCGGAGAGGTTATAGGTACCTTTTCGAGTTAGAGTAGACCGACTCTCTCGGAAAAGGTCCTTGGAAAGTGAACTAGGAAGTATGTGACCTCTGTGAATCCAGGATCCTGAGGCCAACATGGGCGATCAGCCGTCATTGTCGCTCCCTGTGACGTCATAAATCCTCTTATTACATTTCCTAAGCGATTGAAAAAGGGGAAAAAAGACTAAACATCCATCCCCGTTCAATATCATAGGATGGCGTTTAATGGTACCGATCCCGGATCGAGAATAAGGGAGCAGAGAAGAAGAAGCCTCTTCGTCCTCAACATATCGAAGAGAAGAATGAAAGGGCGTCCTAAAGTCTCCACAACTCTCAACTTACTTCTAAAGAAATATTCCCACTCGGAAGTCAATAGTTGCTGCCGTCGATCGAGACGATTCGTACGGACTTTTGCAATCCTGTAACGAACCTCTAGAGGATCGTTACATTCTACGCCTGTTGTTATAATAGGCTCTTTCTCGTAAACTCGAACAGGGACCGAGAGAAGATACTTCTAAGATATGAGAGAGCTGTGGAATATCAGAGTTGATCTGGACCACTGGTTCCCAAAAACTCGTTTCGAGGACTGGAGGGGACTACCGAATCGCTTTACTTCTTTCAGATTAAGATCCAGGACATTTGAAACCCTATCCAGATATCCGGCACCTTCTTTCTATCACCTCAGGTGATAGACGCACTGAGAGATGTTCAGAATCATTCCTAGATCTTGAATAATATTTCAGTTTCCCGGTCGGAAAAAAACTGTGATCTTAATTGCAGTCTATTCGGGGAAACAAAACTTCTTCAGGAAGGAAATGGTCCCAGCAAGCTCATCCATTCCCTCCCCGAGTATGCTTACTTCCCTAATAAGGCTGCGCTTTGCCTAAGCGGAGAGCATATAAAAGTGCAATGTTGCGGTAGACTCGTAGTTCTATACCGTGCGGTAACGAGCACCGAAAGGATTAAGAGATAACTCTGTGAACATAGTAAGGCAAAACGAATGCAACGTTTATTCATTCACGTAAGAAATCCCTTCAATCTTAGGCTAAAGTCCGTGATTGTAGGACAGAGATACAGTTAGTCAGTCAATCCCGCAGGAGAGACGTAACCGCCAGCACAGAGATACGGTTAGTCAGCCAATCCCGCAAGAGAGAGAGACGTAACCTACCGCGCATGACAGCGCACGATCTGTTACTGGTGGCTCAGTTGGACTGGAGGACAGAGACAGCGTGACAGCAGCAGCCAGCAGCTTACGAATGTCGTCTCTTAACTTTATGTCTGGGTTGCCAGCTACCCTATTCTACGAAGAAATAGGTCCGTTATTTTTTTGAGCAGTAGACTCTCAAGCTGGTATATTTAGGCGAAACAGAAAACGCTAAATATATAGATGCGTTTGTGTCGTCAGAACATACCATACAACGGTAAAAAGATAAATCGGAAACTCTGGAAGGCTGCAGGAGTAACGATTAAATGTCCTTAAAATAGACAATAGACCTCTCGGTTGCCATTCGAAGAGGTAACTACAGCAAGCGTATATGACTTGAACCAACCAGAAATAAAATAACGCAAAGCAAAATGATATTGTTATGATACAATAAAGTTTGTTCATACTTACCTGGCAGATATATATATATATATATAGCTGAATTCGGAAATACAGCTACATACATATCTGACAGGGCAAGTTTCATGAACAAAACTTAAGAGAATCGAAGCAGTCAGCTCAAGCTTCTTATGTTATTGGACATAAGCGTTCATTGAGTAGTCTACAAGTCTATTTCTTGTACGAGTCTGCGAATGACGAATGAGAGCTCTTCCGAATCTTGTCAATAAGAGCTTATTCGCTTACGCAATATCAAGTTAATGAGATGTTTGTCAATGAGAACTAATCCATTTACGGGACAAAGAGATATTTTGTCAATGAGGGGATACCCACTTACTTGACAAAACGATAGTATATTGTCAATGGGGGAAAGTCACTGAATTGACAAAACGTAATCCAGGAAGTCGAGCATTTTATTTTCCGATTCCCGTCTCAAACGAGGAAGGGGGCAAGAATCCTGTTAAGAGACTAGGCTTACGGCAGGGTGAACGACGATGTTCAATTCGGCAGCGTAGTCCCGACTAGAACTAACAAAACCTATCATCTGAAAAACCCTTTCAGATGGGCTAAAAGCTTGCAAAATTATCCTGGGAAGAGGAAGAATTCTCCAACCAGCTTCCTCTCCCGTATCACAACTAAAGCCTGCTAAAGCTTAAAATTTATTGGCAGTATGGCAAAAGAAGTCCTATCTTGCGCTTTCCTGAAGAGCGTCCTTTTTGATGAGTACCTTTGCAAGACTCCTACTGAACATTGCCGAGAGTCCTGACGTGCAGGACATCGAGCCTTTACCTAACCCGTAACTGCCTTATCGCAAAGTCTTGACTGCGGTAGAGAAACGAGATCTTCCCTAGAGCTTTCCTAACTCCATCCACCTTGCGAAAAGCAATAAAATATTGACAGAGATCTCTTGAATTCACGAAACCCGAGGTCTTGCTGGGTTTCGAAGACGAAGTTGTCTGTTCACTTTAAGCTTCCTCCGAAGCACTGCTTACTTCACATTCTTTGCATGTGAGGTATAAGGTTATCTACCGAAGGTAGAGGTAAAAATTCTTGAGGCCCAAATCGTAAAACAAGAGCTTGAAGAGTTCAATAGAAACGTTCAGCCAGACGACACACCTGGCGTGCGCTGGCGCTGCGCTCGGCGTCCACTGGCGAGCAGTGAGCACGCTCGGCGTCCACTGGCGAGCAGCGAGCACGCTCGGCGTCCACTGGCGCGCGCGGAGTGCGCTCGGCGTCCACTGGTGCGCGCTTGGCGTGCACCCGCGCGCGCCTGGCGTCCATCCGAACGTCCCGTCCAAGCCGAGCGTCAAAAGAAGCGTGCAGAAAAGCGTCACGCTCCTGACAGGCGTCAAAACAAGCGAGATACATTTCGGAGAGAAATCCGACTGCACGAAACAGTCTCAGGAGAAGGGTCGATCGTGCGAGAATACGTGGGGCGACTGGCGAGGGAACGCCTTCTTATTCTCACAGTAACAAAACTCGGACGTCCGCTCTCAAAAGCGTTCGCGTCCTGCTACTAAGACTTCCATTTCATATTTCTCGGTGGAAAGACGTACACGTGATCAGGGCGACGTTCGCCTTCTTACTTCTCACTGGAACGCATAACGAGAGAGAGAGAGAGGACGTGAAGCGTCCTCCTCTACAAAGTTCTATTTAGAGGGCGCGAGTCCTTCCGAAAGCTCCAACCCCTGCGCGGGAGGACGCTTCGGAGGAGGACGAGAAGCAATCCTTCAGGATTCGTGCACGTGCACGCACTTAGGCAGTCTGGGGGCGGGATTTTCATCAGAAACTGCCGAAGGCACGCCAGATCGGTGGGGGTTTCCTCGTAACCCTTCTTCGGCTTTCGACATGCTCTCTCCCCGGGTCCTGGGAGTCAAGCAGAGGTCCCGGCCTAGAGGCGAAATAAGGCCGATCTGACGCACCCTCCACTACACAAGGGGCACTGTCACTGCACTTAGCCACTTCGCTATTGCTCTCTAAAGCAAGCACTTTCGATTCTAAGATACGAATCGAAAAGAGTATTAGAGAAAGGGCAATAACCTCTACAGACACTGTTTAGGGCCCGAAGGCAACATTACAAGGGTTATGAGAAACAATAACAGAAGTAGCACTCTTCACAACAATGAAGGAGAGCGATCACCTCTCGCAGACAAATTCATAACCCGTAGGCCATACTACAGGGTTAGGCAAAAAAAAAAGTCTACAGGAAGGTTAGCAGGTTCACTACCTGACTTTGTTTACTGATTAATTGCGTACATACGAATCATACGTTTTCCTTACGGAATTAGACATGTTTTACTGATTAATTGCGTACATACGAATCATACGTCTTCCTTTACGGGAATAGACAGTCTCACACTCCTCACATGACAAATCTCAACCAAGAAGCAAGACTCATTACCCCTCGTGCATACCCAAGTGCGGATCTACCGAAGCTTTCGGTAGCCACACCCTATCTTTGCAGACAACACCCTCTGAAACTAGCCTAACTAGATTCAGATATCTTATGCAAAAATGAATCAAATTCAAATCAATTTAAGATAGCGTATGTCTAGCCACAAATCCAAGTAAATAAATTAAAATTAAAAGACAATAGGATACTTAGCGGCAATGAAGTTTCCAAATCTAAGACGGAGTACTGGAACAGGTGTTTCCAGCACCGGCGACAGAAAAATTATGAATAGAAAATGGAATGATTCCTGATACCCGCCTCCCAGCGGCCGGGAATGGGTACTAACCACCTGACTCCCACTGCGTGTGTCGTAAGTTTTTAAAATTCTGTCGGACTTCAGAAAATACAGCTATATATATATCTGACAGGTAAGTTTCATGAACAAACATACAATTTATAACAAATAAATGACCAAAATACAAGTCATCTCTTGCCCAGCTGGGCGTAAACATTGAGGTCTTTTGTTATTGTTATGTTTTGGGACACCACCAATAGATGGTGCTAGATATTGCCATCAGGTTTTCTATTATTGTAAATCAAAGAAAATGGACCAGTAATTTTAAGGGTAAACATTTTTCTATGGTGGTAAATCAGTGTCGACGTTCGCGCTTCTATAACAAGTGCCTGTCTCACTCTAAGGGTTAAAAAAGGTATGCTTTACTTCACTGTAACCAGTAATATTGTATGTACAGTATTCTCATGTTACTATTGTTTTATAAAATACAAAATAGCGATCATGAGCCATTTGCACTGTTAATGTTTTCATGAATGTGGACAACGATACCATTCATGAATTTTTGTTTAGGGATCAATTTCCGTTTAAAGATAACTATGAGGATAAAATTTCATCCCATCCATCATATAAATTAAAACAACAGTTAAAAGTCTTCTTTCATGGCCAGTAGTTTTGACTTAAATATTTTTCACACCAATTATTTTTACAGTTCAGTTTGATGCAAAACAAAATTGAGGAAGTTCATCCAAGTTGCCGATGCACAATCATTTATAGTCATTAGAAGCTTGAACATTGTTATCTCAGCTACAGCTACATTTTGCAGCTTAAATTTAGCAGGTGTACTATACTCACAAGGACACTGAGTGAAGAACCAACGAGTGCTAGGACACTTGCTGGGCTGAGTAACACTTGTAAGTGGGTTGATAGGTCCCCGTTGGCCACCTTCCATACAACTTCCAATACCTGTTCCACTACCATCATCACACCATCCACATGCTACATCTGCTTGACAATCATGACAGGTCTGATGATCACTACAACGACTATATTCTGAAATACATGAAATATAATTAATTTCATATTACTGTACAGTATACAATTACAGATCATTTCCCATTGCTTTTAATTTTATTTTAAGGAATTTGACATGTTAAGCCATGTACTGGGGCATTTTTGGACTGGTTAAAAATAATGCATGTACAAATTGCTATATGCTTAAGTATAACCCTACTTTTTCATTACACTATGGGCAGTGAACTATAAAACTTTATAATGAGCATTTAAAGACACTTCCTTTCCTGTAATTTGCTATATTCAATATTCAAATTATAACACACTACTGCTTTTACAAAAATAAATAACTGATGAAAGTATGCAATGAGGGCACTTCTTTGCAACAATCTGGAAGGTTCATTACCACTAGTCCGAAATAATTGACGTACATGCCATTAACCCTCAGAACTCTGCTTAAGGCACTTACCAACATCCTTTTCACTTTCAAACTTAGGGCATCTCTTCAGCTCAGTTGTCCACTCTCTACACTGACCATACGGAAAACTAACAAGATAAGAATTGTTATTGACGCAACGCCGCTGATTGAAGCACCACATACATGAACCCTACAACAAACAAAAATGCTTCTTTAATATACAAACATGGACCCTTAAATAGTTAAGTAGTACATTTAAAACAGACATCCACTACATACAAATAAACTCACCCAAAGTACTTATTCATTATACAAGCAATTTTATAAAGGAACAAAACTATGACACTAAAGTACTATAGTAATTGTAGTGGTATGTTCTCAATACCCACCTTTTGGTATATTCTCAATGCTACCAAAGGTGGGCTTAATAAGACATACTATGTTAGTGGATGGAAGAAACATTTGTATGTAGTATACACAAAGAAACCAGAATATTTAAACTCCAAAGAAATAAATATTTTCTTATTATTTCACAGCAGTTTTATATGATTGGTAAGTCACATTTCTAATCCCTTTGGGCTTACTACTAGAAGGATTTGTCATCTAATCAGAGAATGCCTTAGTGAAGTCACACAGCTTCTCCGAACATATTCCATTTGACAGCATGTGATGAATGAGAATGCTCTCAAAGGGATGAGAGGCAGGGTTCGATACACAGTTCAAATCTAATTATCTTTCTTTTTATTTTCTTCATCTGTTTCATATTATTACTTATAATTCTTTCAAATTTTGTTGTTTTCTTATGACTTGTTATATCTATATCTATGATTGCTATTTCCAAATACTGATGACTGGTACTACCTTGTGAAACAGTGGTCATCCCACATTCAGCAAATCTAATTCTTTATGAATGGGAGATGGGATCATAGTAAGGAAGGCTTTTTTCTTTTCCAGTCCCTGATTATCCTATTTGGATCTTGCAAAATTATGGAAAGATGTCAAAGCTTTTGTAAAGAAACAAACACTAGCAAAGTCTAGTACTTTAAATGGCCTTAAAAAACAAGAGTGAATTGGAGCAGGGTAATGGATGGCAGAAATTTCAAAAGAGTTAGAAATATACACTGAAGATGCCAAGAAAACTAGCCATCATTTCACCCAGACAAGAACTTTTGCCAAAGCCAGGCATCTTTACTTCATGATACCTGATGACAAATGAAAGAAACAAGAGAAAGTTGTTTGACAAAGTTTTAAGAAAACAAAAGTGCAGAGAGCATGTGAGTGTGCACATTTGACAAAAGACAGGGAATGCAAAGGAAAATGTATTGAGATTCTACTGTGCTGTGAAATACACAAAAGACAGCAGTAATCCCTAGTCATTTTATCCACTTAACCCAAACCCTATCTATAAGTACCTCAAAGGAAATTCACAATATTCTACATGTAAAATTAACTCTACTGGACTGCACAAGAGAAAAGTACTATAAGATTCCCTATTACTTATAAACTTCACAACAATATTATAGAACCTAAAGCCTATAAGTATTTGTTAAAAACATAACATTAGAAAACTAATTAAAACAGAAATCAACAGTTTTTACAAACAGATTCCCATGATACCTTTGGTAAAGTCATTACAAATGTAAAATATTTATTCCATGCTAACTTACTTTAGTTTCAGTACAATTTTTACAGGAGGTCCTCTGTGCACATGTTGGTTCACAGGGCCTATGGGAATGAAGGGCATTGCTTGTTCCACTACCAAATGCTCTGCGGTGTTCACTTTGCTCTAGTCCAGGCAAGTTGGGTTCAGGTTCTGCTGCTGCAGGCGATTCCAGTGTGACTTTTGTTCCATTGTGAGTAACATCACATTGATTATTTTCCCAGTCACAGTACTGGTGAGCATGGCATAAAGGGCACGTATCAAGGGATTTGCATTTTGACCTCTGGGTATCTTCACAACCTTCCCCACTAACAACAGCCTGTGTGAAAGAAAATGATTAAGTCAATACCAATGACAATTATTTTGAAAAATTCATGATTCGACGAATGGAAATTTGCTCGATATTCAGTCTTTTAAACAATTTACTATTGTGCTCCTAACAGACTTGTTTGGTAACTATAATCTTTCTGTTCCAGTATGATAAAATTATAAAAGAACTGAGAAAATTACAATGACAGTTAACTAGAAATTTATTAATTCCCTTCCCTGGGGAATCACTGCAGCAGTGGACGAGTAATCAAAAGCTACAAACACCTAAATCTATGGACAAACTTCACATATTCGAGCATTCTCATCCTGCCATCAAGGTTAAGATAGCGTTGTTAAATATAAACAGTCTGGCTACCCATTCACTAGCATGTAAGCATGTAAACTGGGTGGGGCCACCACATTCATAACATGCTTTCTGGAAGGAGAGAATTTCTTAGCCTTGCATTTTTGCTTCATACTCTATCAAATAAATAAAACAAAAGCTTTTGCAACCCACATAGAATAAGTTTTAAGGGACCATAAGGCAGCAAAATAGATTCAAGGTATCTCAAGTACAAAGCATTTACAAAAAAGGTATGCTGCAATTTTTTTCCATTAGCAACATCACTTTCACCAGATCCAAACTGTCAAATGTTACAACCCAAAAAATATTGACAAAGTAAGCTATCTGATCACAAATGCATAAAAATATCCATATACCATGACATCAAAACAAACTTTTGTATCCAAAATATCCAAGATGGTTTGAGCAGAGAGAAACATTTTGAATATCTCAATACTACAGGAGAAAGATTGGTGAAGCACCATCCCAAGCTTTTGTTTGTTTATCTGTGCCTCACAATAGTAGTAGAGTACAATGTATTGTTCAGTTGGAAGGAAAACTTGAAATTTTTTCTTGTTATTTCTCATTGGATCATGTCATGAAAGTCCTAGTGATATGCAAATAGAGGAGACAATTTTCAGTGCTTTCCATCAGTACCTAACTTTTCCTTTATGGGAACTTTAAGCAAGTCACAAGAATCGACCAACAACAACGACCTTAAAGAAATCCCCCTCAAGTACCTACAACTACCCATCCAAAAAAGCAATAACCTACACTACCCATCCAAAAAAGCAATAAACTATGAAGTAAAAAAAAAAAAAAAATAAAAAAAAAAAAAATTTTTTAAAGGCAATATATTCAGCAAACAACAGTGAACATAGTGTACCACTAGACTTTGGTTTACAACCACCATGACTGATAGACTGAGAATCTATGAGGACATATCTAATCTAAAGTACTACCACTTTTGACGACATACCAATACCAACTTACAAATGCCAGATAATCAGCAGGCTATTTATTCACACTCAACCATGTCATGAGTTTCAAATCTTAAACTACATCTGTTATGAATACAATATGAAACTTTAGGATCTGAGTATCATTTTGCTGTTTTAAGACATAAGATAAATTTATTTATTGTAACGGATGATTACAAAATATAAACAATGACAAAAAAGCATAATGCATTCAGGTTACAGTACAGAATTTCTTGAACTTGACCCTTAACATCCTTATCAGTGACATGGATGCCACTCCACACTTCTTCAATATAGAGAACAAAAGCCTCTGGGTCTAAGCACTTGGCATTACAATAATTTGTGATAGCCAGAATCATTATAAAGTAAATACCCAATCCTTAGTAAATTATTAAATGAAAATGTTATAAAAGTTAATTAACTATCAAGTTATGTCCATTCCTCATCTTCCACCCATTAAATTAAACTCACCAGCTAGTACAGTTAAGAGTCAACTATATAACTAACTACTACTACTACTACTTAAGGCTTACATAAAATAAGGGTTTGTACTTTCAAAAAAATACAATTTTGTATTTGCATAAAAATGTGCAAAAGTAAAACAAAAAACTTTCAAGTCATGAAAAAATAAGACTAGAAAAAGAACCCAACTTGTGGAAATTTTTTTAATGTGATTAAAACATGCATTGAAAAACACCTAAGTAGAGTGGCAAATTCTGTAAATACTGTAGAACTATAGTGTAACTAAAGATCATTCAACATCAGAAAGATAGGATGCTCTAACTAAGAAGTGCATGTGACACCTTTTGTGAGGAAAGAAGATAATCTACCTGGAACATTCTAGCCTATATTCAAGGATTAGTAATGCTCAAGTAATTTTGGGATCTGAACTCCAAATCAAAACTGAACTCGCATCCATTCAATAAGTTTGAAAAACAAAATTCAAACACATACTAATATCTATCATTAAAAAAATAAATTCACAAACTCTGCTGGTCTTGAACACTAAAACTGCAATTTAACTTTCATGAAGATAAGATCTTAACAGATGGGGTTAATATAACAATTTGTCGAAAATTGTATTTTTCCTAACTATACAAACCTGAGGTCCTTTAACAATAGGAATGTAACTTGCGGCAGCTGGAACCAGTCGTAAGCTTTGAACCAGGGAGTTCAGTAGTTAACTGCGTGTCCGACAGTCAGCGCACCGCGCGACTGGGAGGTGAAGAACCACTTTGCTTTAGGCCCAGGAAAAAACAATGCGAGGGGTGGCATGAGGTGGGACTATGTGTAAAGGACCTCAGTTTTGTAGTTGGGAAAAATACAATTTTCGACAAATTGTTATTTGTTCTGAAACGTAATACAAACCATCGGTCCTTTAACAATAGGAAGACTCACTTCTTGGTGGGTGGAATCTGAATCAATGAACAGACTGGTGATCATCCAGCCTTGGTTCCCTCCCTGGTCGTAAGAGCAGAGGGAGGGATCCTAGCCTCTGCCCAATGATCGGGGTTATGTACAGCAGGATCAATGGTCAGACCTCTGGACCCATGTTATAAGAGGGAGGCCATGTTATAAGAGGGAGGCCAGCGTACCTCTTAAAACTAGCAAGCAAGAACTTTTTCCTATTGCAAGAGCCAATATGAAGTGGGTTTGTCTCTTGTTGGCTTCCACTCCCCCCCCTTGTTGGGGGGGGGGTTTGAATTTTGGCCTAGCCTAACTCCTTTCTTTCTCTATAAAAATGAATAATCTACCCACCTGTACGCTTTCTCCAACTCCAGTACACTCCAGAAATCACCTTAAAACACCAGCACCACAAGACTTACGACCCAAAAAACAACTCCTACCAGACAGAGAGCTCTCCCCTACCAACCACACACCACCAACACGTGCTTTCTACTGCCCCGTTGTTATTGTTTACATCCTGCCGACGCCGCCGCCATCTTGTCTATGACGTCACAGCCTATGACGTCACAACACAACTTAAATACATCAAACAGACACCTTCTAGAATCTACCACATGTTGTCTATATATAGGACACCCACCATATTTCAACAATGCATAAAATACCCATAACAATTATAACAATTATAATAATCACACTTATCTATACCCATAACAATTATACAATATATAATCACACTTATCTCTTTCTCCCTCCCCTCCGACTGTTTCCTAACCTAGTATTCCCTCTTAATTTCCTTCGTCCTCCAACTCTTTACCCTCTACATAATTTCTAATACATTCCCCTGAAATCCTGCTTTAGTTAATACATCAGCCACTTGCTCCTTTCCTTTTATCCATCTCACCTCCTTTATTTCCCCGGATTCAATGGTTTCCCTTATTGCAGCAATATCTATTTCTGGGCTCAGCTCGTGTCGGCCTATGAAAGTATCCTTAATATCATTCTTTCTAGGTAAAATTAGCTAAAATTACCAGAGAAAAACAAAATTAAGAAAATGTCAGTAAACTGACTCGCTCACTCTTAAAAAGAAGTGTCGGTATGATATAGGGCGAGTGTGGAACACTACCACGAGACAAACACCAATTAGAACTTCCCTATCAGAATCCCCCCAAGAGAGAGCCGATACCAACGGGCGATGCAGCCTCTACTACTACTACTATAGAGGACGCCACGGACAGCAGCGCCCCTAGCGGTCATCCTTATTTTTTAGCGCCAGCGACAAGTCGCCATTTTCTTGTGCTTGTGCTTTTCTTGCGATTTATCCGCATCTTCATCATGGAACGCTCTGCAATTGCCACGGCTAAGTTAAGTAACTTCATAAGTAACATTTTACCGTATTTTTTTTTGTTCTTCCGCGGTACCCCAGTATTTTTCCTTTTTATAGGTCATATACGGTTCCCCGTTGTCTCGTGGCGGCCATGCCGCCTCGTAAGAATTCCCGGTCCTCCATACTGGGACTTCTTATGCTTATGGGCTTACTTTATCACATTCATTGTTTGTTACATCGAGTTTTAGCTAGTTCAGCCCTCCTACCATTCTCTTAGCTTGGTATTTAGGGCTATTATTTTATTTCGGCCAGCATCCCGGCTCTTGCTCTACATCGGCTATCGCTGGCTCCGAGTAGGCTCCTGTTTCTCGGAACAGTCTGCCTCCTCCTGGCTTCTTTCTCTTTTACTAAAAGTGTCTCTTCCTCCTTTCGATGTATTTTTATTATTTAGGGTGTTAGGCTAGCCTAGGTGCTTGTTCCACATATTGGTACAGCTTGGTTCACGTGCCCTACCACGGTTGTGTTGCTCGCGGCCTAGGCCACTTGCGTCACGTGTCCTATAGCACCTTACCCTGCCCCCTTCCCTTCCCTCTCTTGATGTAGGGAGGGCTGGGGGACCCCTTGGTTGTTATAACAACCTCATCGCCTTCTCTCACACTCTCGGAGGTGACCGGGGGGTCCCCCCAGCAGGGGTATAGGACGACCACTATGAGGTACCGGGTGTCTCCATGCGGGTTAGTTGGTGAGGCGGGGAGGAGTATGGCCATCCCTCCCCCCTTTTCTCGCGTTTCCCCGCCGTAGTTTTCGCCGGGACCTTCCTCCCCCCTCCCCATTGCTCAGCCACCTCCCTCCAGATACGTAAGGAGCCTTCCGTTCGCAGCCGGGGCCCCTTTGGTTTATAGGATATTGGCTCCGCTAGCGGGCAGGGTGGGCGCTATGAGTGGTCGGTTGCTTGCCTACTATATCCTTATATCTCTCCCCCGCTACCGGAAGGGAGCTTACCTACCTACGCACTCTTCATAGTAGACGGGTGGTAAGAGAAGTTGTTTTAATTTTGTTATTTTAAGGATATATACCCTAATTATAAGATATTTTAACATGATTGGTGTGTATAATAATTTTTTTATTTTTTATCAACCATCCCGCCATTGTCCGTCGTGGTTTCCAGGTTACCACCACTCCTAGTTGGTTGATTCTTGTGCCTCCGCCATTGGCGGAGCCATAGCCTATCTTCCAACCTGGTTACCACACGTATTTTAGCGGGGCTCTGGTTTTATCTAACTTTATCGCTCCGGCACCAACGGAGCATATGTTAGGCGTAAGTGTTTACTCTGTACTCATGTACTTTTTCACTTAAACAGGCTACCAAACTGCCAGGTCCCAGCTGTAATGCGACGCTCTACGACCCCTGTGGACATGACGAGTGCAGGTCTCACGCCCCGTGTGCCCACGTCGTACAATGAGACGATCGTCTGGCACCCCGAAGCCTGCGCTATATGCTACGACCTGGTCGGTCAGCTGGGAGATGGGGTATGTCCATTATAGGCTTACTTATGATTTTACTAACAACTTCTAGTCGTAAGTTTGTTAACCCTGTCCACAATTGGTAGCTAATCTCACCTTTCTTTCAGCTAGCGGTCGTGAGGGAAGTCGCCCTCGCCACCCTGAAAGCGTGGGTGGTGCGGCTTTGGGAAAAACGCCGCCAAGGGCCATCCCTACATCTTAGATAGGAAGCTGGCCATCCAGATCTTCCCCGCGGCAAGTCGACGGGCTACGTCGACCCCTTGTCCGCTGCCCATTGATAGCCTCCATCCAGCAAGACCTCCAGCAATCGTTTCGGGGTCGTAGCATCCCAGGAGTCGGTTCCGGACGTCGCTGCCCTGGACCTGAACCTGAGCCCAATGGCGGTAGTTAGCGAGGATTTGTTGGTTGAGGTAGGGTTTGTCGGGCGCCCAAGGTCTTTCCTTGGGCGCTCCTGGATCTTCTCCTGTCCCTTCTTCTTCCGCCTCTTTCCAAGGCTTTGCGGGATCCGAGATCCCTAGCCGCCCTCAGCTCTCTCTGTACCTCCTAAGGAGAAGAAAAGAGAGAACCGAAGACCTTGTCTAAGTCGACTTCTAGGAAGTCGTCTTCGTCTTCTTCGGCCAGGAAGTCGTCGACTTCATACGCCGATTGCGGTGAAGGCTAAGCCGAGCTCTTCCCAGTCGAAGAGCTCCAGAAGCAAGGCTTCGAAGGAGAAGGCTCGCGCTACACCGAGTCACTGCCTTCTCCCGCCTCCGCTGCCTCCTCTCCGGCTATGCCGGCAGGGTGGCAAGCACCAGCACCTGCTTCCCTCTGCTGTCTCACCAGGGATGATGGAACAGGTAGGGGTGCTGGTAGGTTCCCAAATTTCAGCATTGGGAACACGTTTTGAGCGATGTTCGCGCAATTATCGAACAGTCTGTCTCAAACTGGACAGTCTATCCAGGACCTCTCTAATAGAATGAGAAGAGAATGAGGACCGAGTGGCTGGGCTAACTCAGGCTCCTCCCCCAGTCTCCCCTGCATCTAGCACGGGGATTCTCCAACTTCCGCCTTACGACTCCTTGCCAGCTTTCTCTATGGAGAATCCATGGAGAGTAGCGGCCTACGCTCCTTTTAAGGACGGGATGATTTCGATCCCGGAGTTTGGTACTCGAAGGATTGAGGACTTCGAGTTCTACCCTCCGGGTCTGACGCAGCCTTTCATGGGGTATGCTAGGCTGACGCCAACGGCTCTCACGAGAGAGGACAAGATCTCGAAGGAGTCAGTTCTCTACAGTAGAGATCACGCCCAGCGAGAATGGGTTCACTGCCTTGAGGACTGGGAGTGTACTAACACTAAACTCCAGGCCTACAAGAGTCCCTTCACTATTTTCGCGACGGAAGAGGAGGTCTCTCTTCCGTTCGCCACGAAATTGGTGGAGAAGGCTCTTCAGGCAGTCCTCAAGGATGAGCCCATTCCACAGTTGAGGGAGTCGGAGTCTACTTCTCCACTCTTCCCCGCCTTCGGAGAGTTGTGGGAAAAACCTGCCAGCTACATTCACGTGGGTAAACTCAAGCCGGACTGCGCCATGGACCAGTTCGGTGAGAAATTACCTAGGCTGCCGGATTCCCTAATCCAGGCAGAGTTCGATGCGCGAACTAGGTTTGGCAGGTCCCTCAACTCTCTCATCGTTACGGAAATGGCTGCTCTTTCCTACGCTACGGAACCGCTGTTCAAGATTCTGGCGAAATCTCAGTTTCAGACGGTTCTGTCAGACGCTTTTGACTTCTTCCAAGCCAGGAGGAACTGCCGGAAGCATGTCCTTCAAGAGTGCACTATCAGGCATGAGCCTAATAGACTCTTGGCTGCGAGCATGTGGGGAGCGGATCTCTTCCCAGAGTCCGCAGTGAACGAAGTCCACCACGAAGCTGCTAGACTCAACCAGAGCCTTAGAGCTAGGTGGGGTATTTCCTCTAAGAGGAAACAGGAATCCGTTCCCACTGCTGGCAAGAAACCAAAGAAGGCCTGGTAAGAGGTTCCAGCCTTATAAAAAACTTCAACATCAGCAGCAGTTTGTGCAGGCAGTCCCAGTTACCCAACAGGGACAACCTTCCACATCTAAACAGACCCAACCTTTCCTCCTGGTGCCCCAGCAATCTCAACCATCTACTTCCTACGCTATCTCGCCGGCCTTTAACCCTGCTTATGAGGCTCAAGGCTACTCTCAACCGAGGGTAGGGCGAGAGGTTTACTTTCGTCAGCGTGGCGCAGGAAGGGGCACGAGGAGTAGGCCAGTTCAGAGGAGGGCGTGGTGGCCAACCCGCCCATCAGCAATGAGGCTCCCCAGGTAGGAGGGAGGCTGTTCCTCTTCCGCCACAGGTGGGGGTTCAGCAATTGGGCACAGAGCATAGTGTCCAAAGGATTAGGCTGGAGTTGGATCAAAGATCCCCCTCCAATCAAATAATTTCATCAGGTACCGTCAAAGGAATTGATAGATTACGCGGAAGAACTCCTTCAGAAAGGAGCTATTGCGAGAGTCAAACATCTAAAATTTCAAGGGCGCTTATTCAGCGTGCCAAAGAAAGGCTCAACAAAAAGAAGGGTAATCTTAGACTTGTCAAAGCTAAACTCTTTCATTCGCTGCGACAAGTTTCAAGATGCTTACCCTCTCGCAAGTAAGGACCCTACTTTCCGCGTGGAGCCGTCACATGCTCCATCGATCTTACAGACGCATACTATCATATCCCTATAGCCAGGCACTTCCGCCCATTCCTAGGATTCAGGCTAGGAAATCAGACATTCTCATTCAGAGGTTGATGCCCTTCGGTCTGATGTAGCCCCCAGGGTATTCACAAAGATAGCAGAAGTTGGTTGTACAAACAATGAGAGCTCAGGGAATCATGGTAGCGGCATACCTCGACGATTGGTTGATCTGGGCACCAACAGTCGAGGAATGTCTCGAAGCTACCAAAAAGATAGTTCACTTTCTGGAACATCTGGGGTTCCAGATAAACAAAACGAAATCCAGATTACTCCGGAATCTCATTTTCAGTGGCTAGGAATCAATGGGATTTTTGTCTTCCCACAATCTATCAATTCCAGTAGCCAAACGGAAGGAAATAGCAAATCTGTCAGGAATTCCTCAAATGCAAACAGACATCAAGAAGAAACCCAGGGAGAGAATCCTAGGTCTCTTCAGTTTGCTTCGGTAACAGATATCCTTCTGAAAGCAAGGCTGAAAGATATAAATCGAATTTGGCGGTCAGGAGCAAACCTCCAAATATCGAGACAAGTTTTGTCAGTAATTCCAAGGATCCTCCGCAACCAAACTACGGCCTTTGGTCAAAAGTAAAGAACTTAGCCAAGAAGGTACCCCTTCAATATCCCCTCCCAGTGGTTAAACCATTCACACGGATGCTTCCCTGTCCGGGTGGGGGGGATACTCTCAGTTCAAACAGGTTTCATGGGGACTTGGTCAGTTCAATTTCGCCAGCTCCACATAAAACTGGTTAGGAACAATGGCAGTATTTTCTTACTCTGAAGAGACTGCTTCCCCCTTCCCCCCGAGAAGTCTCATCTAAGGCTAAGTTTTTGGACGTGCAGTGGTAGTTCACTGCATCAACAGAGGAGGGTCCAAATCCAAGCATGTGAACCATGTCATGATAGCCATCTTTGCATTAGCAAAAAACAAACCCAAATGGCATCTGTCCCTGCCACCTCACCTGGCAGGAGTAAAAATTGAAATGTAATAGCAGACGCCCCTGTCCCCGGTCAGTTCCTCTGGAATCAGAGTGGTCTCTGGACGTCGGGTCATTCCAGGTGGGTGTAAGCCGGAGAGTCCCAGTTCTCCAAGTGGATCTCTTCGCCTCAACAAGCAAGCGAACCAAACAAGCTCCCTTGCTATGTGGCCCCCAAACCCTGGACCTCTGGCTTATGCCACGGACGCCCTGTCGTTAGATTGGAATCAGTGGAGGAAGGATTTATATTTTTCCTCCAGTGAATCTTCTCTTGAAAGTCCTAGACAAACTAAGGTCTTTTCAAGGATAGTAGCTCTGATTGCACGGATTGGCCCAAGAGGCAACTGGTATCCTCTTTTCTTTTGGAATTGGGTCTCCGACCTCAACGGATCCCCAATCCCAAAACTGTCACAATAATCAGTACCAAATGAGGACTGTGTTCGCTTCCTCAAGAACTCTCCAGACCCTAACTTTATGGACTTCATGAAGTTTGCGGCTAATAAAGATGCTGACATTGATCCACAGAACATTCTCTTCTAGAATCAGATAAGAGAGAGTCAACCATTAGACAATATGACTCAGCTGTTAAAAAGTTAGCATCTTTCTTGAGAGAATCGAAAACACAACAACCATGACAGTTAATTTGGCTATATCCTTTTTCAGATCCCTTGTTTTTTGAAAAAGGTTTTAGCAGCTAGCACGATTACCACTCACAAATCGCTTTGAAGAAAATCTTTCAAGTAGGTTTTCAGATAGATTTGACTGAATCTTATTTCACTCTATCCCTAAAGCCTGTGCTAGACTTAGACCTTCTCAGAGGCCTACTACAGTTTTTCATGGTTCTTAAATGATGTCCCCTCAAATAAGCTTCAGATACTGACAAACTCATCTTGTACGTTCATTATGCTCCTGAGGAAGACATTATTCTTATTAAGCCTAGCCCTCAGGAGCTAGAATTCAGAAACTGTCGGCTCTAATCCAGGGATGCGGTCCAATGTGGGAATTCCTCCCATCAGGAGAAGTTCTACTTGCTCCGGATCGTAGCTTTTTAGCTAAAAATGAAGATCCTCTTGCAAGGTGGGCTCCTTGGAAGGTTAATCCCACTCCACATCCTTCTCTATCTGCCCAGTATCAACTCTTAGAGCCTTTCCTTTCTCGTACTTCTTCTAGATCCCTCAGGTGCTCTCTTTATGGGAGAGAAAAAGGTGGTACTTTATCAGTTAAAGGCATTAGACAGCAAATCCTTTTACTTCATTTAAACAAGCCAAACCCTGAGTCCATTCCAAAAGCACATGATATCAGGGGAGTAGCCACCTCAATTAATTATTTCCAACATATGAACTTGAGGATCTTAGGAAGTATACTGGATGGAAATCCCCGACAGTCTTTAACGGGCATATTTAAGTCTTAATTGGAATCTTTAAGTTTTGCAGCAGTAGCAGCGGGAAACATAGTTTCCCCCTGATACTGTTTTTCAGTAGTTGTAGTATTGATCCAGGTCTCCTTTCTACTACTTTCAACCAACATGCCTCAAAACCTATCGTCAGGCTACTCAACATCATAGCCTTAGCCGTTGTATCATATAGTGGATTGTCCCTTATTTTTTTTTGCTAGGGACAACCACTTTTGTACTGATATGTACTTCAGGTGTACCTACCCTTATTTTTTATGCCAGGGTAGGCACAATATGTCTGTATATTCACCAATTTTGTGTTTTGTGATAAACTTCAGTCACTATGTTTTGTTTGTATATATTTTTGGAATTAATTGTATTAATGATGGATTTCAGTGTACCTACCCTTAATTTTTATGCTAGGGTAGGACACATTGTATATATATTTTGTAATTATGTATTCTAAATTAAGTAAATCCCAAATTTGCCTTATTTTTACATGCATCTCTGTAATTTTATTTATTTACCATTAAGTACTTTCGCTTTACTAACATTCTATTATTTTACTGTTATAAATAAAGTTTAGTTTAAGTGCTTTAATTTGTATGCTGTATTTGATTTACTTATATTTTTATATCCATCATTTTAAAACTGTTTTTCATTGTTTCCTTTTCCATCTTTGTCTGTTTCTCTGGTTACTCTTTCATAGGCCGGACACGAGCGAGGCCCAGAAAAGGATTTTGAAGAAGGAAAAATCTATTTCTGGGTGATTGGCTCGTGTCGCCCTATGAAACCCCCCTTTTTTATGGTTTTGTTTTTCCCCCCCTTGCAGGACAA
This sequence comes from Macrobrachium nipponense, assembly GCF_015104395.2. Lineage (NCBI taxonomy): Eukaryota > Metazoa > Arthropoda > Malacostraca > Decapoda > Palaemonidae > Macrobrachium > Macrobrachium nipponense. Next base: position 33,227,680 of record NC_061094.1, read on the forward strand.
GATGTATTTACTATTTTAATTAAGGATGACCGCTAGGGCGCTGCTGTCGTGGCGTCCTCTAGTAGTAGTAGTAGAGGCTGCACGCCCGTTGGTATCGGCTCTCTCTTGGGGGGATTCTGATAGGGAAGTTCTAATTGGTGTTTTGTCTCGTGGTAGTGTTCCACACTCGCCCTATATCATACCGACACTTCTTTTTAAGAGTGAGCGAGTCAGTTTTTACTGACATTTTCTTTATTTTGTTTTTCTCTCTGGTAATTTTAGGCTAATTTTACCTAGAAAGAATGATATTAAGGATACTTTTCATAGGGCGACAGCCCAATCACCCAGAATAGATTTTTCCTACGTCAAAATCCTTTTTTTAATCTCTTGCTACTTACACCAGTGCTCGATTTGTCGGCGGTCATTAGTGTTTTACTATCAGTATTAACCAAGGCTTCTAAATTTCTCCCTCCTACTACTAACCCTCCCACAAATGCTTGAAATATATCATCCTTCTACAGATTCTTCCCCAACACTCAGGGCTTCAGCCTCAATGGTGGATTTTGCCACTCTCCTGGATTTCTAGACTTCCACCATATGGGACTTCTCTCTTCCCATCTGTCGAAAGAATAATATAACCCAGTTGAGTATGGCCATCTTCTATGTTTCCAAATGAAGCTCTGCATAGGCTTCCCAATAACCCTTTCTTCTTTCCATCTCACTTATTGTACTTCGCCCATCATGCTCTTAGTTTTTTCTCACCAATTTTAATAAGTTTCTTCATCCTCCTGAGTTGTTCCTTCTTTAAATGCTTTACTTAATTCGCTATATCATATGATATTTCTGGCATCGTGTGTAGTGATACCCAATTCAGCTGTCCTACCACTGATCTGTACTCTGTAACTCTTTTTGTTCTAGCACTCTATACCCGTATATCTTCTAGCTCTATTACGTAATATCTTCTAGACCTCTGGTTTCTCTTATGGAATTTTATACTGCCACTGATTAAGGGAAAATCTGTTCTCCTTCTGCTCTATTACTACTCCTATATACTTGAACCTTTTACTCTCTTGTTCTCCTACTTGCAATTTCCCTTTCAATCTCACAATCGTTTCCTTTAAGAATCCTTCAGTTCCTCCGTAGCAAAAATCATCTACGTGTGTACACAAATGCCTTCCAATTTATTGTTCTTTTTCCAAAAGAATATATTAGGTTCTAGTCTACTTCTCTCACCTTGAAGCTCCTTCACTACTTTCACCACTTTACAATACCATGCTTTTGCTGCATCCTTGAGCCCATAGACTGTTTTCTTCAACTTCCATAATCCCCTCCAACCATCTTCCCTTGGTGGCTTCAAGTACACTTCTCTTTGTATCTCGTCACCTTGTAAATATGCAGTTTTGACATCCAATGTATAACAATTCCAATTTTTCACCTTTATTATGGTTAGACAGAATTTTAAAATTTCAGCATTGCATGTGGGAGCATCCTTTTCCCACTCAGCCATTTCTTCTTCAAACCCTCTAGCTACCAATCTTGCTTTACATATCCTTTCCCCCCCTTTTATCTTTTCAGTTACTATCCATCTTGTAGATATAGCTTTTTGTCCAACATCATTTACCTCCTCATATAACCTGGTTATCTCTCCAACTTAGAAGTTTCTTTTTCTTTAGCTTCCATTATGCTTCTATTTTCAAATCCCAGCAACACCTCCTCTTCATCTTCAATTTTTTCTACCTGACTATAATCCCTCAAGTTAACCCACCCTTTGTCACCTGACTGTGAGTCTCGTATATTGTACGAATCAGCCCATGCTTGGCTTGATCTTTTTCCTGCAAGACCTAAAATAGTCCATTCTTCTACTTGTCCTGTATCATTGTTTATAGCCCTAACTCTATTTCCCTTTTTGAATTTTGGTATCTTCTTCCATAACTCGCTTTCTATTGACCCACTTTGCCCGTTATCTTCCACTGTTTCCTCTATCACCTCTCTTTCTATAGTCTCTTCTGTGTCTGCATTCCTTCTCTCACCCATTATCTCCTCTCCTTCCAGCCAATCTACTTTCCCGCCCCTTCATTTGGGCCATCTGACCTACCTTTCACCCCATGGGATTTATCTATTCTAGCCGATATCTCTTCTGTATCTGGTGATCGTCGTTGAATCCTTGTCACATGTATCCTAGCTACTTCTCTTAAAGAATCCCCATGTTTGACTATTATTGTTTTCCCCGATACTCCCACTACCTGAGCAGGTCCTCTCCATTCATTTCATTTTCCCTCTTATATAATACCTCATCTCCTACCACTGCTTCTTCAAATTTATGTTCTCTGATGTTTTTGTTTAGCGCTATTCTTATTTTATTACAGACTCATTTTTATTAAATGCTTCTCTGGCCTTGTGCATTGCATTCAGTGTGTCCCTTACCATACCCTCTTCCATCCCTTTTTCTCTGCTTGCAGGACTAGAACTTTCTTCTCCTATTAGGTTTAGGCAGTGAAGGGTTTTTCCAAATACTAATTGGTTGGGAGAGAAACCTCCATTATTCATTAAACAGTTCCTAGCACTACTACCCATTTCAAAGCTAGGGACCAATCTACTTCCTCTTCCTCCATCATCTTCCTTACACTTCCCTTGATCATGCCTACGGTCTTTTCACATAATCCGTTGCTCCACGGAGATTCTGATGCTGTGGCTAATACTTTAATATTCCATTTTTCTGCCATCCTCCTTACTTTTTCATTTTGAAATTCTCCCCCATTATCTGACAATATTTTGGAGGGTGCTCCAAATATAGCAACCAGCACTCAAAAAGTATCTTTATTATAGTTTCTGGTTTCTTATCTTTTATCCAACAGGCCTGACAATATCTCGTTGCCATATCCACTATTACCAAGAACTTTCTCTCTCTCTCTCCCACATCCATCGCTACGACTTCATTGAACGTTTTACTCCAAGAAAAGCCTACTACCGGTTTGGCGGGTTTCTTTTGTATTTTTTTACAAACCTCACAATTTTTAATCAGTTCCGTTAGTAACTTTCTTATTTCCTCTTTTCTTTTTCGATTAACCCATTACTCCCATTGTGCTTCTCTGTTAGCTTCCATATTTTATCTCCACTTCCATGACCAAACTGTAAATGTAATTTCTTCATTGTGTTCTTAATTTCCCTCGGATTCTTTCCCTTCCAACCCTCCAGTAATAATTCTTCTACCTTCCTCCTCCTTATAGGCACTCTTAAATGACCCTGTTCGTCTTCTCTAACTCTACTTTCATTCCCCCTAATACTTCTACTATGACACAATTTTCTTTCAAATTTAGGGTCATACCCATTTTACTCATGGTTTGCTTACCTATCAGCCAGGGTATATCACCTTGCAGAATTTCCGTCTTCAAATAAAACACTTTCTGTTTTTTAGTATCACAGGTATTTCTATTATTCCTCTGGACTTATAAGATGTCTCATCCAAATTTAAACACTTTATAGACTCTGTCCTAGTGTCCCTCATTCTCCTCAACTCTTCCTGACTCAAATCCATGACAATACGTGCTAGTCACAATTCCCCGCAAACTGTTGATTTACACCCTGTGTCCAAATTGCATCAACCACCTCCCATGATGCTTCCACTATTTTATTAACTTCTCCTACATAAACCTCTTCTTCTTCTGTCCCATTTCTGTTTTTTACCTTATTTTGTTTTCTTCTAGTCTTGTTTCAGTTTTTGTTCTATTATGAAAATTCTGAGGACAATCCCTAGCCCAATGCCATTCTGAGCTGCATATTGCACATACTGTTACCTTCCCTTCTTTGTTTATAGGATTTCTACCACCCCTTCCTCGGTTTCCATCTCCCCGATATCTTTGGTTTTCCCTCCCTCTCCCAGAACTGGCATTGCCTTCTGACGAACCCCACCATTCCCGTTCCTCTTTAGTCCCTAATCCCTCAAATAGTCCTTTTCATTGTTTGCGACACTGTTCCGTACTCTAGCTTTTCTTGCCCACAAGCCACCCGATAATACCATTTGTTTTTTGATTTTCCGTGAGATTTGCTTGCTCTATTACATGATACCCCTTGACTTCGCCTTCAAGCGCGCCTTTCCCCATTGCTCTTTCACACTCAGTATGCTGCCTTCTCGTATCTAATTAAATAGTCCGCCATATTTTCACTAGATTCTCTTCTTATTAGAAGGTATCTTTTTATTCTACCGTAATTCTCCATTACCGAGTCTTTTAGATAGGCTTTATCTAGTTTCTCTAGGATTAACTTTGGACCCTCTGTACCAGTAAGTTTATCTTTATCTAATGCTTCCACTAGCTCTCGGGCTTTCCCTTTTAAGCTCATTCTCATTTCTATCGCCGGGTATTTTGTATCTTCTCCATACAACAATAGCCAATCTTCGGCTTGACCTTTCCATTCTTTGTATTCTTCTTGTATCCCGCTAAACCTAGGACATTCCCTTCTCCATCTAGTAGTCTCCCTTTGTTCACTGTCGGATCCAGGCATCTTTGATCAACCACGCTCTGCTACCAGTTTGAATTTTGGCCTAGCCTAACTCCTTTCTCTCTAAAAAAATGAATAATCTACCCCACCTGTACGCTTTCTCCAACTCCGTACACCCTCCAGAAATCACCTTAAAACACCAGACCACAAGACTTACGACCCAAAAAACAACTCCTACCAGACAGAGAGCTCTCCCCTACCACCACACACCACCACAGTGCTTTCTACTGCCCAGTGTTATTGTTTACATCCTGCCGACGCCGCCGCCGCCATCTTGTCTATGACGTCACAGCCTATGACGTCACAACACAACTTAAATACATCAACAGACACCTTCTAGAATCTACCACATGTTGTCTATATATAGGACACCCACCATATTTCAACAATGCATAAAATACCCATAACAATTATACAATATATAATCACACTTATCTATACCCATAACAATTATACAATATATAATCAGGGGGGTGGTGGATAAATGCTCCTATCCCTAATGAAAGGGATAGGATGGAGCTCGGTCGGGTAGCTTACCTGCATTGGCCTCCTGTTCCAGCGTGGTGACGACGCGTCCCTCTGCCCACAGGTAGAGGAGGAGAAAAAGTGAGGAAAGAGAAGCCAGTCACTCTCTCATTCACTCATCAATTCATGCAGTCACACAAGGATACGATGCTGTTCTGTCCGCTCGGGTGCTGGGTAAGCTACACAACCTGTTGAGCAGCCACCACGGGTGCGCAAGGAAAAAAAAAAGTGTCCAAGGACCTGTGGGCAATATCCCGAAGGTAGAAGGAGGTGAAGGGGTCTGGTTGGACCAGACACCTGCCTTCAGGACCTGCGCCACGGAGAAGTTCTTGATGAACGCAAGGGAAGGACCAATACCTCTGACTTCGTGGGCTCTCGGACGAAGGGTACGGATGTCGTCGCTACCGTCAGCTTTGTACGCCCTCCTGATCACCTCACGCAGCCAGAAAGAAAGTGTGTTCTTGGATATTTCTTTCTTGGTCACCCTGGTGCTAACAAAGAGGCGTCGGTACTCAGGCCTGAGGTGCAGAGTTTTCTTCAGATAGCGCCATAGCGCCCTCACAGGACAAAGCAGCATCTCATCCGCATCGTTGTCTGTGAAGTCCTTTAGGGAGGGGATTGTGAATGACTCAAACCGGTCATCAGGGACCAAAGGATTCTGAGTCTTCGCTACGAAGTTCGGGACGAAATCGAGCATCACAGAACCCCATCCCCTGGAATGCTTGACGTTGAAGGATAGACCATGAAGATCCCCTACTCTCTTTGCCGATGCCAGGGCCAGCAAGAAGAGAGTCTTGAGGGTCAGATCCCTGTCTGACGACTCTCGGAGTGGCTCGAAGGGACTTCGAGTCGGACTCCTAAGGACGAGAGTCACATCCAACCCTGGGGGCCTGAGTTCCCTGGGTGGGCAAGACCTCTCGAAGCTCCTCATCAGAAGGGAGATCTCGAACGAGTTCGAGATATCCTCTCTGATTATATATTGTATAATTGTTATGGGTATAGATAAGTAAGTGATTATATATTGTATAATTGTTATGGGTATTTTATGCATTGTTGAAATATGGTGGGTGTCCTATATATAGACAACATGTGGTAGATTCTAGAAGGTGTCTGTTGATGTATTTAAGTTGTGTTGTGACGTCATAGGCTGTGACGTCATAGACAGATGGCGGCGGCGTCGGCAGGATGTAAACAATAACACGGGGCAGTAGAAAGCACGTGTTGGTGGTGTGTGGTTGGTAGGGGAGAGCTCTCTATCTGGTTGGTTGTTTTTTGGTCGTAAGTCTTGTGGTGCTGGTGTTTTAAGGTGATTTCTGGAGTGTACTGGAGTTTGGAGAAAGCGTACAGGTGGGTGATTATTCATTTTTATATGAGAAAGAAAGGAGTTAGGCTAGGCCAAAATTCAAACTGGTAGCAGAGCGTGGTTGATCAAAGATGCCTGGATCCGACAGTGAACAAAGGGAGACTACTAGATGGAGAAGGAATGTCCTAGGTTTAGCGGGATACAAGAAGAATACAAAGAATGGAAGGTCAAGCCGAAGATTGGCTATTGTTGTATGGAAAGAGATACAAAATACCCGGCGATAGAAATGAAAGAATGAGCTTAAAAGGGAAAGCCCGAGAGCTAGTAAGGAAGCATTAGATAAAGATAAACTTACTGGTACAGAGGGTCCAAAGTTAATCCTAGAGAAACTAGATAAAGCCTATCTAAAAGACTCGGTAATGGAGAATTACGGTAGAGAATGAAAAAGATACCTTCTAATAAGAAGAGAACTCTAGTGAAAATATGGCGGACTATTTAATTAGATACGAGAACGGCAGCATCTGAGTGTGAAAGAGCAATGAGGAAAGGCGCGCTTGAAGGCGAAGTCAAGGGTATCATGTAATAGAGCAGCAAATCTCACGGAAAATCAAAAAACAAATGGTATTATCGGCTTGTGGGCAAGAAAAGCTAGAGTACGGAACAGTGTCGCAAACAATGAAAAGACTATTGAGGGATTAGGGACTAAAGAGGAAACGGGAATGGGGGGTTCGTCAGAAGGCAATGCCAGTTCTGGGAGAGGGAGGGAAAAACCAAAGATATCGGGGAAGATGGAACCGAGGAAGGGGTGGTAGAAATCCTATAAACAAAGAAGGGAAGGTAACAGTATGTGCAATATGCAGCTCAGAATGGCATTGGGCTAGGGATTGTCCCTCAGAATTTTCATAATAGGAAGAAAACTGAAACAAGACTAGAAGAAAATAAGGTAAAAAAACAGAAAATGGGACAGAAGAAGAAGAGGTTTATGTAGGAGAAGTTAATAAAATAGTGGAAGCATCATGGGAGGTGGTTGATGCAATTTTGGACACAGGGTGTAAATCAACAGTTTGCTGGGGAATTGTGACTAGCACGTATTGTCATGGATTTGAGTCAGGAAGAGTTGAGGAGAATGAGGGACACTAGGACAGAGTCTAATAAAGTGTTTAATTTTGGTGAGACATCTTATAAGTCCAGAGGAATAATAGAAATAAATGACCTGTGATACTAAAAAACAGAAAGTTTTATTTGAAGACGGAAATTCTGCAAGGTGATATACCCTGGCTGATAGGTAAGCAAACCATGAGTAAATGGGTATGACCCTAAATTTGAAAGAAACTTGTGTCATAGTAGAAGTATTAGGGGGAATGAAAGTAGAGTTAAGAGAAGAGTAACAGGGTCATTTAAGAGTGCCTATAAGGAGGAGGAAGGTAGAAGAATTATTACTGAGGTTGGAAGGGAAAGAATCCGAGGGAAATTAAGAACACAATGAAGAAATTACATTTACAGTTTGGTCATGGAAGTGGAGATAAAATATGGAAGCTAACAGAGGAAGCAACAAGGAGTAATGGGTTATCGAAAAAGAAAAGAGGAAATAAGAAAGTTACTAACGAACTTGATTAAAAATTGTGAGGTTTGTAAAAATACAAAAGAAACCCCGCCAAACCGGTAGTAGGCTTTTCTTGGAGTAAACGTTCAATGAAGTCGTAGCGATGGATGTGGGAGAGATAGAAGAGAGAAAGTTCTTGGTAATAGTGGATATGGCAACGAGATATTGTCAGGCCTGTTGGATAAAAGATAAGAAACCAGAACTATAATAAAGATACTTTTTTGAGTGCTGGTTTGCTATATTTGGAGCACCCTCCAAAATATTGTCAGATAATGGGGGAGAATTTCAAAATGAAAAAGTAAGGAGGATGGCAGAAAAATGGAATATTAAAGTATTAGCCACAGCATCAGAATCTCCGTGGAGCAACGGATTATGTGAAAAGACCGTAGGCATGATCAAGGGTAAGTGTAAGGAAGAATGATGGAGGAGAGGAAGTAGATTGGTCCCTAGCTTTGAAATGGGTAGTGAGTGCTAGGAACTGTTTAATGAATAATGGAGGTTTCTCTCCCAACCAATTAGTATTTGGAAAAAACCCTTCACTGCCTAACCTAATAGGAGAAGAAAGTTCTAGTCCTGCAAGCAGAGAAAAAGGGATGGAAGAGGGTATGGTAAGGGAACACACTGAATTGCAATGCACAAGGCCAGAGAAGCATTTATAAAAAATGAGTCCTGTAATAAAATAAGAATAGCGCTAAACAAAAACTCAGAGAACATAAATTTGAAGAAGCAGTGGTAGGAGATGAGGTATTCTATAAGAGGGAAAATGAAAATGAATGGAGAGGACCTGCTCAGGTAGTGGGAGTATCGGGGAAAACAATAATAGTCAAACATGGGGATTCTTTAAGAGAAGTAGCTAGGATACATGTGACAAGGTTTATTCAACGACGATCACCAGATACAGAAGAGATATCGGCTAGAATAGAATAAATCCCATGGGGTGAAAGGTAGGTCAGATGGCCCAAATGAAGGGAAAGTAGATTGGCTGGAAGGAGAGGAGATAATGGGTGAGAGAAGGAATGCAGACACAGAAGAGACTATAGAAAGAGAGGTGATAGAGGAAACAGTGGAAGATAACTGGGCAAAGGGGTGGGTCAATAGAAAGCGAGTTAATGGAAGAGATACCAAAAATTCAAAAAGGGAAATAGAGTTAGGGCGGGCTAGCATAACAATGATACAGGACAAGTAGAAGAATGGACTATTTTTAGGTCTTGCGGAAAAAAGATCAAGCCAAGCATGGGCTGAATTCGTACAATATACGGAGACTCACAGTCAGGTGACAAAGGGTGGGTTAACTTGAGGGATTATAGTCAGGTAGAAAAAAATTGAAGATGAAGAGGAGGTGTTGCTGGGATTTGAAAATAGAAGCATAATGGAAGCTAAAGAAAGAAAAGAACTTCTAAGTTGGAGGAGATAACCAGGTATATGATGGAGTAAATGATGTTGGACAGCTATATCTACAAGATGGATAGTAACTGAAAAGATAAAAGGGGGGGAAAGGATATGTAAAGCAAGATTGGTAGCTAGAGGGTTTGAAGAAGAAATGGCTGATGGGAAAAAGGATGCTCCCACATGCAATGGCTGAATTTTAAAATTCTGTCTAACCATAATAAAGGTGAAAATTGGAATTGTTATACATTGGATGTCAAAACTGCATATTTACAAGGTGACGAGATACAAAGAGAAGTGTACTTGAAGCCACCAAGGGGAAGATGGTTGGAGGGGATTATGGAAGTTGAAGAAAACAGTCCTATGGGCTCAAGGATGCAGCAAAAGCATGGTATTGTAAATGTGGTGAAAGTAGTGAAGGAGCTTCAAGGTGAGAGAAGTAGACTAGAACCTAATATATTCTTTTGGAAAAAGAACAATAAATTGGAAGGCATTTTGTGTACACACGTAGATGATTTTTGCTACGGAGGAACTGAAGGATTCTTAAAGGAAACGATTGGGAGATTGAAAGGGAAATTGCAAGTAGGAGAACAAGAGAGTAAAAGGTTCAAGTATATAGGAGTAGTAATAGAGCAGAAGGAGAATAGATTTCCCTTAATCAGTGCAGTATATAAATTCCATAAGAGAACCCAGAGGCTAGAAAGATATACGGGTAATAGAGTGCTAGAACAAAAAGAGTTAACAGAGACGATCATGGTAGGACAGCTGAATTGGGTATCACTACACACGATGCCAGAAATATCATATGATTATTCGAATTAAGTAAAGCATTTAAAGCAAGGACAACTCAGGATATGAAGAAAACTTATTAAAATTGTGAGAAAAACTAAGAGCATGATGGGCGAAGTTACAATAAGTGAGATGGAAGAAGAAAGGGTTTATTGGGAAGAAGCCTATGCAGACGCTTCATTTGGAAACATAGAAGTGGCCATACTCAACTGGGTTATATTATTTCTTTGACAGATGGAAGAGGAGAAGTCCCATATGGTGGAAGTCTAGGAAATCCAGGAGAGTGGCAAAATCCACCATTGAGGCTGAAGCCCTGAGTGTTGGGGAAGCTGTAGAAGGATTGATATATTTTCAAGCATTTGTGGGAAAGAGGTAGTAGGAGGGAGAAATTTAGAAGCCTTGGTTAACACTGATAGTAAAACACTAATGACCGCCATCAAATCGAGCACTGGTGTAAGTAGCAAGAGATTAAAATAGATATTGCTGCAATAAGGGAAACCATTGAATCCGGGGAAATAAAGGAGGTGAGATGGATAAAAGGAAGGAAAGGAGCAAGTGGCTGATGTATTAACCTAAAGCAGGAGTTTCAGGGGAATGTATTAGAAATTATGTAGAGGTACAAAGAGTTGGAGGACGAAGGAATTAAGAGGGGAATACTAGTTTAGGAAACAGTCGGAGGGGAGGAGAAGAGTAATAAGTGTATTATATATTGTATAATTGTTATGGGTATAGATAAGTGTGATTATATATTGTATAATTGTTTATGGGTATTTTATGCATTGTTTGAAATATGGTGGGTGTCCTATATATAGACAACATGTGGTAGATTCTAGAAGGTGTCTGTTGATGTATTTAAGTTGTGTTGTGACGTCATAGGCTGTGACGTCATAGACAAGATGGCGGCGGCGTCGGCAGATGTAAACAATAACACGGGGCAGTATTGAAAGCACGTGTTGGTGTGGTTGTGGTTGGTTGGTAGGGGAGAGCTCTCTGTCTGGTTGGAGTTTTGTTTTTTGGGTGGGGGGGGGGCGTAAGTCTTGTGGTGCTGGTGTTTTAAGGTGATTTCTGGAGTGTACTGGAGTTGGAGAAAGCGTACAGGTGGGTAGATTATTCATTTTTATAGAGAAAGAAAGGAGTTAGGCTAGGCCAAAATTCAACTCTCCCCTCAGTTTCAGGACTAGGGCCAAGGCAGCTCTTGTATCCTTTGACTGTGGGGATGGATAGGAGCTTCTCCTGCGAAGAAAAAAACAAAAAAGAGGAAATCCGCTACCTGCTGAAGAGTAGCTCTGCGTGGAGATAGACCCCGTCTATGACACCAACCACAGAAGACGGTCCACTTTCCCTGGTACACAGCTGCAGAGGACTGGTCTGATGTACCCAGCCATCTCTGTTGCTGCTCAGCGAGAAAAGCCTCTCGCTCGCAAGAGATGGTGGATAACAGCCAGCCGTGAAGACGAAGGGACTGGACTGACTGGTGGTACCGTTCTACGTGTGGCTGGCAGAGGAGGTTGTGCCAAGGGGGAATCTCTCTCGGTGCTTCTGCGAGCAGAGCCAGCAGGTCTGGATACCAAATGGCATGAGGCCATTCAGGAGCCATCAGGATCATCCGGAGATTCGGGGTGACCAGCGCTCTGCTGATCGTCTTGCGAATCAGACAGAACGGGGGAAAGGCGTAGACGAAGAGGTTGTCCCACAGGTATTGAAGAGTGTCCTCTGCAGCTGCCCATGGGTCCGGCACGGCTGAGTAGAAAACATGAAGTTTCCCGTTGTGCCGGGTGGTAAACTGATCTACGACTGGACGCCCCCACAGGTTGAAGAGCCTTTCCGCCACGTCTGGGTGTCGGGACCATTTGGTCCTTATCACCTGATCCCGACGGCTGAGCTTGTCTGCTACTACATTCCTGCCTGGAATGTAGCGGGCTGACAACTCTACTGAGTGAGCCACGGCCCACTCGTGCACCTGCAACGTCAACTGGTGCAACGGGAGGGACACTAGGCCCCCGTTTGTTGATGTATGCCACTACTGTGGTGTGTGCACATCAACACACAAGTGTCCCATCAGACGGTCCTGGAACTCTTGGAGAGCGAGAAACGCTGCCTTGAGCTCCAGTACGCTGATGTGAAGGTGCTTGTCGTGATGATCCCACACGCCTGCAGCCAGCAACTCCTCCAGGTGTGCGCCCCATCCCTCAGCTGACGCGTCTGAAAACAGCAACATCTACAGGGGGGGGGGGGGGGGTGAGTGAATGAGTGAGGAGAGGCACTCCTCTTACGAGGTTCCTGTCGTCCAGCCACCAGGCTAGGTCCTGCCTCACCTCCTCCGTGAGGGACACGGGGAAGTACGGTGGGTCTCTTGCCTGTGACCAACTCTCCTTTAGCCTCCACTGAAGAGACAGCAGGTGAAGACGCCCGTGAGGGACTAACTTCTCGAGTGACGACAGGTGGCTGATCACAACTTACCACTGCTGAGCTGGCTGTTCCTGCCGAGACAGGAACTGGTCGGCTGCCTCCCTGAATCTGCTGATCCGCGAGTCTGCGGGGAAGACTCGCCCTGCTACCCTATCGATCAGCATACCCAGGTACTTCATCCTCTGCTTGGGCTCGAGATCTGACTTCTCGAAGTTTACCATGATCCCCAGATTGCGGCAGAACTCAAGGAGCCGATCCCTGTCCCGTAGCAACTGCGAGCAGGAGCTCGCCAAGACTAACCAGTCGTCGAGATACCTCAGAAGACGTATCCCTAATGAGTGGGCCCAAGCAGACACCAGAGTGAACACTCGTGTAAACACCTGTGGGGCGGTCGAGAGACCAAAGCAAAGTGCCCTGAATTGGTACACCGTCCCGTCGAGGATGAAGCAGAGGTACTCCCTGGAGGATTGATGAATGGGTATCTGGAAATATACGTCCTTCTAGTCCACCGAAAGCATGAAGTCATTCTCCCTGATGGAGTTGAGCACGGAGCGTGCCGTCTCCATCGTGAAACGAGACTGGCGAATGAATCGGTTCAGGGGAGAGAGATCTATCACCGGGCGCAGCCCCCCACCCCCCGAAGACTTCTCCACCAGGAAAAGACGGCTGTAGAAGCCCGGTGACCGATCCCTGACGATCTCCACAGCTCCTTTGCTCGGCATGGCTTGGACTTCTTGCCCAAGTGCTACGTCCTTGGATGAACTGGAAACGTAAGTCTGATGGTGGACCGGGTTGGAGGTGAGGGGTGGCCAAGACTCGAAGGGTAGGTAGATACCCCTCCCGAAGGAATAATCTACTATCCAGGTCTCGGCTTGCTCCTGTAGTGCTGCCATGTTGCCCATGGCTCGCCAGGGCAACCCCCACTTCCGTGAGGAGGGCTGGGAGGAGGGCTGGTGACGGTCGCTCCTTGATGAAGTCGAAGGCAGAGTCTTTCCTCTGGGCTTCGACGATGCCATCATTTTGGCCGCAGAGGAAGTGCTAGCCAAACTCTTGGGCTTGGCCGCAGTAGCTCGAGGCTGCCCAGCCGCCTTCGAGACTGCCTGGTGGACTAGACAGTCACTGTCGTCAGTGCGCCGTTGTTCCACCGCAGCATCCATCCCATCTCTCCTGGGAAGAGAGAGGAGGAACTCCACACCGGTCATTTGCGAATACCCCAACCCCAGAGCCGTCTCGCGCCCAGTCCCGCCCTGGTCACTCGGGGTGAGGACTGCGTCCCTACAACCGAAGTACCAGTTGGCCCACAGGTTTTGTCGTCCGGTTGGGCTAGGTAGGAGATGGCTCTACCGTCCAGACTGGCACAGTCTCTGAAACTTAAAGCCGGGTCCCCTTTAGGAGTGATGTTTCCCGAGGAGGCCGCAACCTTAGACACTGTGAGGGACCACAGGTCTAGCCAGGAGACTGCTTGGAATGCCGCCATGGCGGTCGATTCCAAGGCAAGTGCCTCTTGCTGCGAGAACCATAGGTTCTCCGACAGGAGCTGCTGCAGAGACACCCCCGGAGTTAGCCTAGCTAGCTCCGGGTTAACCTGTTTGGGGCGGCAGAGGGGTCCTCCGATGGCACGTAGAATCTCCTCTGTCGCAGTAGAGGCGGGGGAAGTAGCTTGGACGACCTTCCATACCGTAGCGAACACCCCTCCTGTCCAAAGACGAGAGCGTCCACCTGGCCCAGCAACAAGTCAGCCAGAGCAGATCGTGGCAGACCCACTGTCATCCTGGGTTCCTTCTTAGGATCCCAGAAGGACTTGAGCCTGGACGTAGGCTCAGCAGGTGGGAGCTGCAATCCTTCCCCGAGGTCGTTGTGCTGACGAATCAGCGCAATAACCTCAGAAAACAACCTCTGGATCTCGGGAGTGACTGCGTCTTGCGGAGACAGACCATCAAGTCCCTCCAGCAAGAACGCCTCCCGAGATCCTCCTCCTTCAGAAGGAGGAACCGCAACAACAGTCCCCTCCCGGTCTCTTCCGGCCAATTGTATGTACGATCTGGTCGGAATCCTAAGACCGTGCCAGGTTCGTAGAGCTCGTGGTCAGGGAACGTGAGGAGCGCATCCTCACACGATCACTCCAGTTCGCCTCGCTCTTCCCGGTGTAACCCGAGGAAGTTGAAGGGATCGGAGAGAAAGACCTGACACTCCCCCCAACGCCCATCGGCAGGACCGGTGTTGCTTGGGGGGCTGCAGGCGATCGCCAACACCCGTGGTGGCGATCGAGCAGCAGGCCTGGTTGCGCGGCTCTCCGGGGAGAGAGTGGCTGGACCAAGAACAGCGGCACACCAGTCCCAAGCATCAGAAGAGCTGCTGCTGGTCCTCCTACCCGTCCGGGTCCCGGTGGGAGCGGCGGTCAGGAGACCGGCAGAGTCCGCTGTCACGGTGGGAGCGGGGCCTGTCCTCATGGCGCGTCGTGCCGCTGGGACCGGCCAATCTAGGGGCGAGCTCTTGGGGCACCGGAAGTCAGGGGCTGAGGCAAGAGCGGCGAACCCGGGTCGCGTGTCACGCCCCTACCCCTCCTCGTACGCCTGGTACGGGTGCCTGTACAGCAGCTGAAGGTGAGTTACCATGGTCAGTGTTGAGTATAGACCAGATGAGGCGGGGCGCATAACCCCGGAGTCGACACGGTGGTGGTAGTGCTGGTTACCGGACCGTGGGTTACCGGTCCTGAGCACTCCGCCAGGTGATCCAACAGCCTCCGAACACTCGGTGTCCCCTGGAGTCCCAGCAAGAACCAAACCTGAACCGAGGTCGTCACCCTGCAGCAGGCACACCTGAGGAGGCAAAGGTCGGGTTAGTAGGGGGGTTCCCCCTCGCGCGGGGGGGGGGGGGGGTGTCCCACCCCGAGAGAACGGAAGACCCCGAGTACAACTGGATGTCGGGGTATCTCGGCCCCTCCTCCACGCTCGACCGATCGGGCGAAGAAAAGGAGCGAGAAATCCCCCCCGAAGGAGAAGGAGCCATATGTGGGAGCTGAGATGGAGGAGAAAGAAGACAACGTCCGTGACCAGGGGGAGTAGCCGGAGAACCCTCAGATGACTCCCTGGCAGGCTTACGTTGTTTCTTCCTCCTCCCCTCGTATCGTGCCCACTGCTCCTCCGACCACAATCGACACAAATCACAAGGCTCGGTGCGAGAGCATTCGCGCCCCCCCGAAACCGAGCACATAAATCTTGAAGATCTACCTTGATAAAGGAGCGGAAGGCCCCACACTTACGGCCCTCCACACCAGGGCACAGTCTACGGCTGATGGGGGGGGCGTGGGGAACTCTCCAGCTCACGAGAATCCATGACAGAATAATTACAAAAATCACAAGTACTTACTGAATTTTCACACAAGCACACTAGAAATAGAAGGCAAACAAAAGTTTTAAAGGTACAAAGTATGCGACGATGGCGGGCAGAGAGAAGTGGAGAACACGTCTGTCACCCAGCGCGGCCGAAAGCAAAATGATTCTTCACCTCCCTTGTTCGAAGCTTATGACCGGTTCCAGCTGCCGCAAGTTACATTCCTATTGTTAAAGGACCGATGGTTTGTATTACGTATTGGAACAAATAATGCTCTTGTTATTTATTTAAATAAAGTTGTCATATTTTTCATAGGAATAATTTTTTTGTCACACTTAGTGCAATCAAGAAAAATTTTCACCAGTTTAAAGATTCCTACAAAAAAGTCTTTAGCTGTACCAGTGATTCTGTGGCTTGACAATAGCCCTAAAATACAACAAAACCATGCCCTGGAGGAGTTCTATTATTACAAGGTATCCCAAGCTAAACAACATTCCGCCTTGGTGTACTATGTTAGGACATATCTCAGTTAAGCGGAGAGTCTACTTGAGTTACTTAACAAGACACGTTACTGCCAACAATAATATGGAATATGACAGAGAATTAAAGAAGGCCATTGACATCCGAAGTCATTGCATTTTCCCTCTACTGTACTGTGGGGGATTTTTTGGCCAAATGAAACTAACGACTTTCTAATGTTTCTCTTTTACATATGACAATATCCTGCATTCTGTTTGCTCAGAGAAATGAGTTACAGAAATCACCTTATCAAATTACTATGCATAAGTTTTGGTACTCTACAGTAAACATTTTTCACCTATACATTATGTCTCAAGAGCCAAATAAATGGAAATTAACATTTTACTCTGACAGATCTCAGAAACCAAATAAAGGGAAAATGACAATTTGTCGAAAATTGCATTTTTCCTAACTATACAAACCTGAGGTCCTTTAACAATAGGAAGTAGCTAGCGGCAGCTGGAACGGGTCGTAAGCTTCGAACAAGGGTGAGAACGGTAGTTAACTGCTTGTCCGACAGTCGCGCGCCGCCGACGTGAGGTAAACAAATCACTTTTGCTTTTGGCCCATGCAAATACGCAGAGTGAGGGTGGCATGAGGAGGGACTATATGAAAGGACCTCAGGTTTGTATAGTTAGGAAAAATGCAATTTTCGACAAATTGTCATTTGTTCCGATACGTAATACAACCATCGGCTCCTTTAACAATAGGAAGAGACTCACTTCTTGGTGGGAGGAATCTGAGTCTTTTATTGATGAACAGACTGGTGTTCGTCCATCCCTGGAATGCCTCCCATGGTCGTAAGAGCGAGGGACGGGAGGGTCCAAGCCTCTGTCCGATTGATCGGGGTGTGCACCGCAGGATCAATGGTCAGACCTCTGGGCCGAGTACTAAGAGAGAGGCAAGCGTATCTCTTCGTACCAGCAAGCAAGAACTTGTTCCTGTTTGCAAGAGGCAACATAAAGTATGGGTTGTCTCAAAGCTGGCATCCACTTCTCCCCCTTTTGTTTGGAGGAAGGTGGTGGATATACGCTCCTATCCCCCTAGTGGAAGGGATAGGATGTGCTCTGTTTGAGTAGCTCACCTGCATCTTGTCCTTATCCAGCCAGGGTGACGACCGTGTCCCTCTAACCACAGGTAGAGGGGAAGAAAAAGAGGGAAGAAGCAGGAGCCAGTCACACTCTCATTCACCATCCATTCTTACGGTCACACCAGGACTCGATGCTGTTCAGCCTGCGAGGGTCTGGGTTCGCTACACAACGTGTTTGAGCAGCCACCACGGGTCCCAAGGAAAAAGATCCAAGGACCTGTGGGCAATATCCCGAAGGTAGAAGGAGGGCAAGTGGTCTGGTTGGACCAGACCCCTGCCTTCAGTACCTGCGCCAAGGAGAAGTTGCTTGTGGACAGGCAGCATCTCCTTCGCATCGAAGGCGGTGAAGTCCATTAGGGAGGGATTGTGAACGACTCGAACCAATCGTCAGGGACCGAAGGGTTCTGAGTCTTCGCTACGAGTTCGGTACGAAATCGAGCGTCCACGGATCCCCATCCCCTGGGTGCCTGACTTCGCAGGAGAAGTCATGCAGTTCCTCAGAGGAAAGAAGGAATAGTCGCATGACCTATCCCTCTTCTCTACTTCGGTGATGTCCAGTACCCATACTGGTCTGTCCGTTAGCAACGAAGTCTCTCGCATCCTCCTATCCCCATGCAGCGAAGTTCTCGGTAGTGGATAGGACACCGACACTCCATGGTGGGTGTCAATGGTATGGGTACTGTGACAAGCTATTAAAAACGAAGTAATGGTTGCTGTGTAACAACCGAACTAAGTCAACAGCGTAATTCGTAACTGACTCGGGTTTCGCTCTGACAGCTGCCGACTGACTTGCGTTCGGTAGGAGGCAAGTTGTCAAAGCATCCGAGTAAGTCACGTGACCTTCGCCTTTAAAGGGTTATGCCGAGAGACCAACAAATAGATGTATTTGTTTGTCACCAATGCCGGACAGCGAGGTGATGATTCTCTTAAGGCATGTACCCAACAGGCGAAAGTCAATTGCCTTCTAGAGACCGAGGTCCCTGAAGGTAAAACATCTCATGTTTTGTTGAATCTCAGCTAAGGAGAAACAACACTATGTACCGTTGAAGACGAAGGTAGATATTGAATGCAACCTACGTCTTCACATATGAATCGAGAGAAGGATCTCAAGATTCATAACCTGTGCTTACAAATGACTGAAAACGCTAACCGCTATTTCATTGCTGTCCGGTGAGAAGTCGTAGTTGCAATGAAAAGCGCCGGGGTTCTTCGGTAATGAAAACACAGGTGAAAGCCGCCTGAATAACTGCTTCTCATGGGTGGCTGAACATTTGGAGGTAGAGCTGTCAGGTCGGAGAGTAGGCGATGTCTTCTGACACATCCTTGTAATTCGGGTTGAACAATGAACAATTGTACACCTACGAATACGAGATATTTGAAGACAAACTCAGATGTCTGCAAAATCATTCGCATTATCGCAGTGCGATGCAGCGGAGACTTGTACAGACTTCTGTTACCGTGCGGTAAACAGAAAGATGAAAGAGTCCAAGAGATATCTCTGTTGAAAATTCTCGCAATGTCGAAGGCGATGGAATCTAGCGTCACCGCAGTAGATGGTCCTTCATTATTGCGAGAATCCCCGTTAATCAGAGACCTAAGTCATGAGTTGTTTAGGCAGAGATACGGTTCGGTAGTCAATCAGGCGGGGAGAGAGAGACATACATGACCGTGAATCTCGGAGGCCCAGCTGATACTGAGCTGCTATGAGGCAGTTTCAATACGCAGTGTTGAGCCTGCTGACTCGTCATCCTGAGTTGCCAGGTAATCCATTATTCCACGAAGGAATGCGTTCGGCCAGAACTACCGAGCATAAAACATATGCTCGGGCAATTATATTTATGGCGAAACGAATTTCGGTAAAATATAAAAGTTGAAATGGTGTTGTCGTGACAAAACCATAAGTATATAAAATGGTGAAACTGAAAACTGGGAGGTTGCAGGCAACCCCGAGTTGCAGTTCAATTAGAATACTTCTCGTCTAAGTCGCAATCCGTAGAATAACTAGGATATGCGCCTACCCCTCGGACAATTCAACTGCTTAGCAGAATCATGTCGCGAGGTTAATATACGTAGTATATTTGTAGGATTCTGAAAACAACGTCTCCATCCTAAATTCTTTCCTTCAAGAAAACAAAATAGGATTGGAGATCGACCACCTTCGTTCTCTATTAAAGAGAGTGAAGGAGAATAGTCTTCCTCGAAGGAAATCTTCAATGGTGAACAGAAAACTAAGACGATAGTTCAAGCCAAACTGGATATTCCCGTCCGATCTCCTCTATTCCAGGTTTGGTCGCCTACTGTGAGATAGTTTCTTTCAGCAGCAGTCTTCTTCACAATGCTAGAAATTCCAGGAATTCGAGCATAGGCGAGGTTCCCGATTATCGTGTAACATATCGGGATTCTCGTCTCGCTCACTTTGGACCGTGGTCTCGCGTAAGTGTTTGAAGATCGTAAAAAACTCGAACACTCTGAATGCGCCTAGAAATTCCGTAGAATTCTAAGCAGTCTGCGAAACCCCCAACCGAATTCCGTCAAACGATATCGGCTGGTGGTCCTCTCGATTCCCCGTAGAAATCGAGAATGGAGCAGGATTCCTCCTCAACGACCGGGCTTACGTCAGGTAGGACCCGAAGGTCCCCCCCGGTAGCGCAGTCCCCAAGAACGTGGGGATCCTACAAAGAAATCTCTGTAGGATCCTTCCCCTTTCCCTCGTAGCCGTAAGGAGAGAGGGAATGGGGAAGGAATTGGATACTCGCTCGCCTTCCCAGTGGAACTAGCAGTTTGGAGAAGAGTAGGAGCAGCCATCGCCTTGCGGCGATGGCCTCTCAGAGTCTGGGAAAACGTATCGTCAGGAGAAAACGTTTTCCCGCGGAGGGTTAGGGCTAACTCTCCACTGTAGGTAAGGGTCTGCCGCCACTGTGAACGTCGTCTGGGTGGGGCTGATCGACACCTGACAGGAGCCGAGCCGAACCGTCCTGCCGACTCATTCCAGTCCTCGTCGAGGTCGAAACCTCTCAGGAGGACCGAAGAGTATTTAAATACGGTGTCCGAAGACACGTAGAAAACGCCGCTGTCGCAGTAGAGGAGGTGGAAGTAGCTTGATCGACCGGCCAGAACTGAGAGAGCCTTCTTGTCCGGAGACGAGAGACACTGGTTCGAGACCGAATCAGGCAAGCTCCGATCGCAGGCCGACCCACCGTCGGTTTGGGGGGTTCCCTCTCGGGGGCCCCAAAACGACTCGAGCAGAGACGTGGGCTCTGCTGGTGGGTTGAGCGGCAATCCTTCCGCAGGGTCATTATGCTGACGAATCAGCTTAATGACTTCTGCAAATTCCTCTGTATCTCGGGAGTAAACCGCGTCTTTGCGGAGTAGGACCGTCCAGTTTCCCCTCCAACAAGAATAGATCCCCTAGATACTCCTCCTTCAGAAGGAGGAAGAGCGGCAAGACCCCTGACGGTCGCCTCCAGCTAATTGCGCGTATGTCCTGGTCGGTCCTAGAACCGTGCCTGTCCATACGGCGTCATAGCGGGGTCGCGAGCGGCGCACCTCTCGCGCATCACTCATAGGTACCTCGCTCCTCCCGGCGTAGCCCGAGGAGGTTGAAGGTACAGGAGAGGCAGACCTGACGCTCCCCCCTAGCTCGCTGGCAGGACCAGCGTGCTTGGAGGGCTGCTGCCGATCGTCAACCCGCGGTGGCGATCGCAGCATGCCTAGCCTTGCCGCTCGCCTGAGGCGAGAGGCTTGGCTGAGACGTCGACGCTGATCTCTAGCGTCAGGCGAGCTGTTGCTGGTTACCGTCTCCGCCCCCCGTCACCGATGGGAGCGGCGTCAGGTGACCTGCTAGGCTCGCTGTCACGGTGAGACCGGCGAGCGTCCTCTCGGCGCGTCGAGCCGCTGGTACCAGCCGTGGCTGGTACCGACGGCCGCGGGGACCCTTCCTCGCCTCAACCCGTTATGGGAGAGGCCGACCTGACGCTCCCCCCGGCCCTCGCTCGCTGGCAGGACCAGCGTGCGTGGAGGGCTGCTGCTGATCGTCAACCCGCGGTGACGGTCGAGCAGCAGGCCTAGCCTTACCGCTCGCCTGGGGCGATTGGCTCGGCTGAGAACGTCGAGACCGATCTCTAGCGTCAGGCGAGCTGCCGCTGGTCACCGTCTCCGCCCGGTCCCATCGGGAGCGGCGGACGGGTGACCTGCTAGGCTCTGTGTCGCGTCGAGACCGGCCAGCGTCCTCTCGCCGCGTCAAGTCGCTGGTACCAGCCGTGGCTGGTACCGGCGGCCGCGGGGACTCCTTCCTCGCCTCAACCCGTGGCTGATCAGCGACCGCACGTGCGAGCAGCCAGTTGATCGCTGCGAGCAAGAGTTGATGCTCGAGAGCGTCCACTGGCCTGGCGAGAGGTTGTGTGCACGACTCTCGCCAGTCTTCTGCTCCGCGCCGCTGTCTTGACGGCGAGCGAGCTCGGGCGTCAAAACTTTGGCTGGACGGTCTTCTTGGAAGAGCGTCCACTCGGTGCTTCTCGCGAACGAGAAGCGGCCGAGACGGAACCTGGTTTAGCGGCAGACCCGCTAGCACCAGGTGAGGACGCACCAGCCGAGGCTGGTGCCCTCTGGTCAGTCGACTTCTTCTTTGCAGAAGAAGCGACGGGCCCCGTTCCGAAGGAACAGGAGGACCAAGCAGCAAGAGCTCCCCAGCTCGCTGAGCGAGCCGGGCCCTTAGAAGATCCCGAAGGAGTCTTTCTTAGGGGGTGGGGGAAGGGGGAGGGCAACCTTCTTCTTCTTCGGCTGTTTGGCCTTAGAAGTCGAAGGGAAGGAGAGGCAGCGGACGACGAAGAGGACGACGAAGACGACGACGACACCTTCTTCCTCTTCCTCTTCTTCTTCGCCAGGCTCCGCAGGACAGACGTCAGGTCTTCCATCCAGGAGGGAGCCGGGGTCAGTTGCCGAAGCAATCAGGGCCCCGGACTGACACCTAGTCCGGAAAGGGACCTGATGAACTGTGACAGCATCACCAAAACAGCAGGAACAACAGGAACAGGTCCAGGAACAGCAGGAACATCTGAAAGTGAATGAGCAGCAGGCACCTGATCTGAAAGGGAATGAGCGGCTGGGACAGCAAAACAGGTACGGCAGGCACGGCAGGTACCACAGGAGGAGACAGGCGTCCTGTCGGCAGCTACCGTCATCCTCGGCACTGGCGGCAGGTCCAGGGGGGTACTCTTTGGGCAGCGGCAGTCCGGGGTCGGCAATACAAAGTGAACCCAGGTGGCGGTGGCACCGTCCTGATTGGCACGGCAGGGAATTGGTTCTGGATTGCAGCCGTGGGTGTTACCGACATGACATGTGGTGTGTACACAGGTTGCGGTGACATCTCATATGCTGGTGTCGAGATTGTGGTTGTTGTAGTGGTTACCGTATCATGAGTGACCACTGCCGACCCCGCCAACCGCTGAATCAACCCCTGCAGTCCCAGCGACTCCCACACCTGTTCCAGGTCGTCCTCGCTGATGGCAAACCTGCGGAAGCAACAGTCGGGTTAGTTAGAGGGGCTTCCTCGCGCCTGGGGGGAGAGAACCCCACCCAGAGCGGACGGAAGACCCCGAGTACAACTGGACGTCCGTTACCAAAGGAGTCACTGGACTTTCCGATGACTTCTGTGTCCTCGTACAGCACCCACTGCGCCTCTGACGAATGCATACACGTTACACAGGGCTCGTTGCGGGAACACTCTCGCCCCGACAACGAGTACAAAACCTCGTGAGGATCTACATCTACATCCAAGGTCGTCTCCCACGGATGTAGCACCTGCGGTCCATAGATAGATTAGTAAGAGGGGTTCCCTCACGCACGGGGGGAGACGATGCCCCACCCGAACGCAAGGAAAGACCCCCAAATACAAATACAACGAAGAAGCTGAGCGGGGGGCAGGAAGGAAGACGAAGAATCGGCTACCAAGGGAGTCGCGGGAGAGCTTTCCGACGACTTCCTGGCAGACCTTCGCTTCCCCCACCCCCGCACAGCAGTGAAAAGTAATATGAAAATGAAACAGAATACTGCCCTTGCGATTCACTTCATAGAACTTAAAGGAGAAAAGATCAATTCCCGGGTAAGAACGGAAACTTGATCTAATAATATGATGCTATCATAAAATATATATGAAAATGAAACAGAATACTGCACTTGCGATTTCATTTCACATAAAAATCGTAAGGATCAATTCCCGGGTAAGAACGAAAATTGATCCAGATTAAATTTCATGCAATCAATAAATGAAAATGAAAAGAATATTGCAATTGCGAATCCACTTTCATTGCATTCTATTATACAAAATTAAAAGTTCGTGCCGAGCGCAGTCACACTCCAATCTCGGTAACGAAAGCACAGGGCCAAAATATAATGAAAAAAAGTACTTACAATTTTTCAATTACACTTCGCCCAAATACAGACTCGGCGCGAGCGCGCCCCGCCCTCGGCACCGAGACATAATTCAAGGGTTCATAATTAAGTAATGAAAATGAAAACAGTGTACTTACAATTTCATTTTCAAGTCAAACAAACCATTAGTAGAAAACACAATATAAACAAAGCATACGACGATGAAGCGGGCAGAGAGCGATGACGAACACGTCCTTCACAACAGCGGCCGAAAGCAAAAGTGATTTGTTTACCTCCCAGTCGCGCGGCGCGCGACTGTCGGACAAGCAGTTAACTACCGTTCTCCCCTTCCCCTTGTTCGAAGCTTACGACCGTTTCCAGCTGCCGCTAGCTACTTCCTATTGTTAAAGGACCGATGGTTTGTATTACGTATCGGAACAATACAGTTTTATAACATGATCAAAGTTTTTTCATACAAACCTAGTAATCATATACTGTAATGCCTTCTTTCGGTGAACATGGCAATCCCAGTCTCACAGATTCATATCACCGAGTGATTCAACCTCCCAACTATATTATGGTCTATTTCAACCTCATTTTTTTATACAAGAAAAGCAAGCTTGTAGGAAAGGGAGAAGACCCCCCATACATGATTAACAGATTTGTCAAAAAGCTTTAGTTTTTAACACTTTCATCACAACCTCATCACATAATCATATATTTCCCTGTATTTCTCATTAAAATGTTATTGTTATGATACAATAAAGTTTGTTCATACTTACCTGGCAGATATATATATAGTAGCTGTATTCTCCGACGTCCGACAGAATTTCAAAACTCCCGGCACACGCAGTGGGCGGCCAGGTGGTTAGTACCCATTCCCGCCGCTGGGAGGCGGATATCAGGAATCATTCCCATTTTCTATTCAGATTTTTCATACCACTGTCCCCTGAGGGGAGGTGGGTGGGTACTTTAATTATATATATCTGCCAGGTAAGTATGAACAAACTTTATTGTATCATAACAATAACATTTTGTTCATGAAACTTACCTGTCAGATATATATATATAGCTGAATCCCACCATTGGAGGTGGGAAGGGACAGAATAGAAGGATTTAGGAAACACCTCAAGTGCAGATGATTGACATCTTGATTCCTTACCTGTTAGCATAGCTGACTTCTTGATTACTGTCACCGAAGTCTGCTTTTGCTTTACTAGAGTTGCCAACAAGGTAGTGACCTGTGTAGTTGGTGCGCTCTAGATGATCTGTCAACGGGGGCGTGACCACAATGTGACTAGACCATATTGACCATACTGTGAGGGCAACGAAGCTAAAACCACCACCTGACCTAACCTATCGAAGTTAGTCCCATAACTTCTAGGCTAACGAAAGGGAAAGCGCCTCAAGCGACCAACCCTTCAAAGTTAAAAGTACACCTATCCCTTTTTCTATAGGATAGGATTCGTGCTGCTTCCTGCCTCCAATAATATCTACGGATATGTATGGTCCTAGCGACTCGCAGATCTCATATGTCGTCTTCACATCCCGTCGGGAGTGTGAAGCGAACCCAGAGTTGCTTCGCTCAAACGTGGCACTCAGGATATTACTGAGTGTCATGCTCTGTTGAAATGCTTCCGAGGCCGCGCCCTCACCTCGTGAGCATTTACTTTAAAAGGTTTCAAATCTTTGTTCAAACATGACGAATGAGCCTCTTAGAAAGACTCCTTAAAAATAACGCCAGGGCGTTCTTCGACATGGGCAAGTCTGGTCTTTTTACGGAACACCGCAGATTGTCCGAATGACCTTGACTTTCTTTAGTTTTATCAAGATAAAACTTGAGAGCCCTGACAGGGCACAGTGATTATATATTGTATTAATTGTTATGGGTTATAGATAAGTGTGATTATATATTGTATAATTGTTATGGGTATTTTATGCATTGTTGAAATATGGTGGGTGTCCTATATATAGACAAACATGTGGTAGATTCTAGAAGGTGTCTGTTGATGTATTTAAGTTTGTGTTGTGACGTCATAGGCTGTGACGTCATAGACAAGATGGCGGCGGCGTCGGCAGGATGTAAACAATAACACGGGGAAGTAGAAAGCACGTGTTGGTGTGTGTGGTTGGTAGGGGAGAGCTCTCTGTCTGGTAGGAGTTGTTTTTTGGGTCGTAAGTCCTTGTGGTGCTGGTGTTTTAAGGTGATTCAGAAGTGTACTGGAGTTGGAGAAAGCGTACAGGTGGGTAGATTATTCATTTTATAGAGAAAGAAAGGAGTTAGGCTAGGCCAAAATTCAAACACAGGACTCTCTGTGGCTCTTGCCCAATAATTTGTGCCATCCCCTTGATCTCCAGGCCTCTGGGCCAAGGGTTAGACGGGTTTTCGTTCTTAGCAAGAACGGAAGGCTTAGAGGACACCGAATTATGTCCTCTAAAGCCAAAACCTCTGATGATGGCTAAAACCTCACTAACCCTCATTTCCGTAGCTAGAGTGGTTAGAAAATTAGCCTTTCTGGTCACGTGTATTAAGTTTACAGAAAGGAGAGGTTCGAAAT
Organism: Macrobrachium nipponense; assembly: GCF_015104395.2. NCBI lineage: Eukaryota > Metazoa > Arthropoda > Malacostraca > Decapoda > Palaemonidae > Macrobrachium > Macrobrachium nipponense. Next base: position 33,254,040 of record NC_061094.1, read on the forward strand.
GCTTTGACATCAAGAACTTCAGACTACGTCTAAGTTCCATCAAGATTTCCGCAGACCTCAAAGATCGTGAAGGGCTTTGTTGTTTGACAGATCCGAATCTCTGAGCCTAGAGGCCGTCAACAACATTTATTTCCGTTATTTCAATACAATCGTTGGGACTGTTAGCTTATCCCATACTTCAGACGGAATGGGAAGGCGGTTAAAGTCATTCACAGAGGTCAGAGGTAGAGGAACAGTCATTCTTCCTGCCCTATGTCCAGAAACGGCCCACTCCGATTGGTACACTGCAAATATGCAGCACTGCTTTGCTTTGGCAATGAGACTTGCAATTAATCTTGAAGATCCTCTCGCTTCTTGACAGTCTGAACGCATTCAGACTCAGATCGGAGAGATTTTAGGTACCTCTCGAAGTGAGGCTGTTAGAGTAGACCGATTCTCTCGGAAGGGTCCTTGGAAAGTGCTCTCTGAAGGACGTGACCTCTGTGAATCCAGCCTCTCGAATGGCCAACATGGGGCGATCATGCGTCTTTTCTCAACTCCCTCTGACGCCAGCGATTATCTTATTACATTTCCTAAGCTTTTGAATAGGGAAAAGGGCTAACCAACTATCCCCATTCCAATACTATAGGATGGCGTCTATTGCTACCGCTCTCGATCGAGAATAAGGGCGCAACGTAGAGGAAGCTTCTTCGTCTTCAATATTGCAAAATCTACGAAAGGAGCGTCCCCAAAGTCTCCACAACTCTCGACATACTTCTAAGCGAGGATTATTCTCAAAAAGTCAAACGTCAGTAGTTGCTGCCGTCGATCGAGAAGATCCGCACGGACGTGCAATCGTGTAACGAACCTCTTAAGGATCGTTACGTTCCGTGCCTATGCCGATAACCATCTCTCTTTTCTTGGGATATGAGAGAGCTGCGGAATTATCTGAGATGATTTGGACCACTCGACCAAAACCTCACTCTTCGAGGAACTGGAGAGCCAACCAAATTGCTTCCAATTCTTTTAGATTATGTGCCAGGACCTCTGTCCGGATGCCTGGCTCCCTCTCATTATCACCTGAGGTGATCCTTAACCCATTGAGAGACGTTTAGAATTATCTCTAGATCTTTGATGTTATTTCAGTTCTCCTGTAGGAAAAACTGTAGAGGTCTGAATTGCAGTCTATTCAGGGAAACAAGCTTCTCCAGCGAGGAAATGGTCCCCAGCAGACTCATCCATTCCCTCACTAAGCATGCTTCCTTCCCTAATAAGGCTGCGCTTTGCATAAGCAGGAGAGCATTATTATAGTGCTATGCTGCGGTAGACTCGTAGAGAATTCTGTTACAGTGCGGTTAGCAGCGCCGAACATGTCTAAGAGATATCTCTGTTGAAAATTTCTTAGCAAAAGGAAGTCCGTTTATTCATGATTACCAGAAATCCCCTCAACCCGAGGCGAAAGTCATGATTGTAGGGCAGAGATACGGTTCGTAAATCAATCCCGCAGAGAGAGAGACGTAACCGACTGAGCAGTACAACGAGCTACCTAACACTGAGTTGGTGACAGTGTGAGACACTGTGACAGTTACAGGCAGCAGCTTATTTGACATAAGACTTCATGGACGTAGTCTATAAGTCTTTTTCCTGGATGAGCCTCTGACTAATGAATGAGAGCTCTTTCGAAATTTGTTACTTATCCGCTTATGCGATAAAATGTTATTAAGAACATTGTCAATGAGAACTAACCCAATTGCATGACGGAAAAGTAATGCCAGGAATTCGAGCATATAGCCTTCCCGATTCCCGCAGAAATCGAGGAAGGGGAGGTTAGGATTCCTGATTAGAGACTGGGCTTACGACAGGAAGGACCTTAATGTTCCCCTTCGGCAGCGCAATCCCGAAAGCAGACGAGGCGTTTTATGACACCGAAATCTGCTTACAGTTTTCCTGGAATTCATCAAGTGATGGATTCTCTTGAACGCTCCCTTCGTAGAAAGAGAAGTAGACATCTTGACGAGACCAAACTCCTTCCTCTACTTCGACGACGCCCTCTTGAAGAGCGTTCTTGCAGGAATCCTGCCGAACGTCTTGATGCGTAGGAACCGCCTATCGTTCTGAAGAACGTCTGGCAAGTGCTCTACCGAGGTCCATGACGTTTTTTGTAGGATGCCGAGGCGTCTTCAAGGCGTCCTCGGCTTAGCGTTCCTGGCGAGCGTCCTCGCTAGCGTCCTTGGCGAGCGTCCCAGATGTTGTAAGACATCGAGCGTCTTCCAAAAAGCTTATCAATGTTTATGACGTCGAGCGTCTTCTGAAAGGCCACCCGAAAAGCGTCCTGGAGAGCCGCACACTGCTCCTGAAGTGTGAGAGCCCTATAGGAAGACGTAAGGCTATCGTCTCCAAGACGGCCTTAAAGACTTTCGTTACCTTCTAACAAAGACGGTGGCCGCCTGCAACATTTTGCGTCTTTAGTAATGCAAATGAACATATCCAGACACGCGCTCAAAAAAGGAACGCCGGAGCGTTCCGAAAGGCATCGTCGCGAGGTGCTTGCCGAACGTCCTGATTGCATTCTTTGAGCGTCTTGAAGAGCGTCCGGAATAGAAGAGCGACGAACATCAAGGGAAGCGTCATAGTGAATGACGTGCGTCAACACGAGTAACTTGAGAGGCTTCCTGGCGAGGGGAGAGCCGCTCATGAAACGCGAGCGTCCTAAGCATAAGTACGGTGATCGTCATCAGGACGAGTCTTCAGGACGTTCGCCACTCTTGACAAAAACGACGGCCGGCTTTGTGCGACATTCTTGCGTCGTTTGTCACGCTCATACGACACTGCAGAAGGGCATTTAAAAGGACGCCTGTGTGTTTCTTGGGTATGAGGAATTCTTTGCCCTTCTCCTGTCGAAAACTAGGATAGTCTGTCCAGTGTCATCTCTGTCCGCCGACAGAGCGTCCCTTAGGGACGAGTAAGATGCGTCTTGGCGAGCTGTTTGACTATGCAACATCAGCTTGCCGGACGTCAATCTTATGAGCTTGAACAATATCCCGTTTCGTAGTAAAGCGAACGTCACATAACGTATACATAACGCCATGAGGGGAGGAGGAAACCTTAGCCGATGACAAATAAGACCTCCTTGGAGCGTCCACCAAATTGGCGAAATCTCCTTGAGAAGAAGACGGTGCTTTCAATCCTGCTTCTTCTCCTGTTTCGTACCAGATCCCAGCTCTCCCTTTCAGTCTAGATGGAGGAAAGTGCAAACGAAGTCTTCCTCTCGATAGAGCGTTGAATGTCTCGAAAGGCGTCCTTGTGAGGGTCCTGCCTTAAGGACATTTTTAATCTCTTGACCAAGACGACAGCCGCCTGTGCGACATTTTGCGTCTTTGTCACGCTTATCGATATTAAGTCAAGCCGAAGGGACGCCAGATCGATGTGGGTTCCCCGTAACCCTCCTTCGGCTTTCGACATGCCCTCTCCCTAGTCCTGGGAGTCCGACAGAGGTCCAGGCCTAGAGGCGTTATGGGGCGGATCTGACGTTCCCTCCTGACGAGAGAGAGGACGTGAAGCGTCCTCTTCTCTAAAGCTTCTTAGAGGGCGCGAGTCCTTCCGAGAGCTCCAACCTTGCGGGAGGACGCCTCGGAGGACGAGAAGCAATCTTTCATGATTCGTGCACGTGCACGATCTTTGGCAGCCTTATCCTGCCGAAGGGACGCCAGATCGGTGGGGGGGTTCCCGTAAACCCTTCCTTCGGTTTTCAACTTGCCCCCTCCCTGGTCCTGGGAGTCCGACAGAGGTTTAGACCTAGAGGCGTTATAGGACCGATCTGACGCCCCCTCCACAACACTAGGGGCAAAATCAACATCACTACACTCACAACACTGATTGGAGAGCGAGCACTTTTTCAAGCTTACTTGATGTAATCCACAATAATAGAAAGGGCATTACTTCTCACAGAACTTCCTCTAGGCCCGTAAGCCATACCACAGGGTTAGGCAAAATAAAGTCTACTGGAGGTTAGTAGGTTCATTATCCTAACTTCTGTTACTGTTGGAGGAAGACCTCCTGATTCTATCACGCTCTAATTTGCGTAAACATACTAATCATACGTCTCTTTCGGAATCAGTCAACATTACACTAATTACATTGATCTCTCAACAAAGAAAACATGTAAAACGTCATGTATACTAAACGAGTGTCTACCGAAGGTTTTCGGTAGCCTCCCCTTACCCGTTGCAGACAACAAAATCTGAAACTAGGCTACCTAGATTCAGACATCATATGCAATGAAAAAATTTTAATTAATTTATGATAGCGTATGCCTAGCCACAAATCCAAGTCAATCATTCAAAAAAAATAAGTAGGATACTTAAGCGGCTAATGAAGTTTCAAAATCCTAGGCGGAGGTAGTGGAAACAGGTGTTTTCACTACCGCGACAGAGAAAAATCTGAATAGAAAATGGGAATGATTCCTGATATCCGGCCTTCCCAGCGGCGGGAATGGGTACTAACCACCTGGCCGCCCACTGCGTGTGCCAGGGAGTTTTGAAATTCTGTCGGACGTCGGAGAATACAGCTATTATAATACTGCAAGGTAAGTTTCATGAACAAAATGCATATATAACCTCCCTCTCCACGGAAAATGTGACTTATCATGACAGCTGAACCCAAGTAGAACACATTACATTTCTGTGCATGATGGTCATAAAGTGAAGCTTGGTAAAAGTCATGGAGGCCCTCCAAAATACCAGACCACCCAATGGATAATAATTCTAGGTATAACTTCAAAGTTAGCAAGGACAAATCACTGTAAACATATGCAACTAAAACTCACCCGTCACTAATTCCTCTAAAACCATGTTCTTTGAGATATTCTACTTCCAGACTGTACACAAGACGAATCGGGTCTTGACCTCTTCAAGTGAATCATCACCACCCTCCCAGCACATGGACATTGATCCTCCATGTCAAAAGCAACCTTGGACAGTGCCAGGATGGAAAATGGGACAAGTTACGTCTGGCCAACATGTTTGACAAGGAGAGAGCAATCTAAGACCTGTCTCTGAAATAAGTCTTACTCCCATACAAGGCATGGAATTTGGTGACCCTCCTCATGAAGGCCTGAGGTACGAATACACTGTCTCTCAAGCCAGATCAACATGGACTCGTAAGACAGACATGAAAGATATGTATAATCAACACAAGACCCCAACACAGCTGCCAGTGAGGACCTCAAAGAACTGTTTTTTTACGATTCCTGATCTAATTGGTCAAATTCTTGTTGCACTCAAGTCCAAGCCATGCAAATTGAAGACCTAATAAGAGAACCCTTCTGTTGTCCATTACATCAGTGGAAGGCATCTTCCTCCAAAACTGCAGGAAGGTAAAGAACTTTTACCAACAACCAGGACACTGGTACTGATTAGATTAACACCCCATTCACCCTAAAGATGAACCAAGCCCAGCTTCCTTGGCGAGGTTTAGTAGTACAAATTCTGCAATGTCTGGTGGTGTCCAAAGTAACAATCTAAAAGTCCCTCCTCAGCCAATCCTGAACCCTTAAAAAATAAAGCTGCCTGATTTACTTCTTCCAAAGCATCACCCCCTGGGAGAATCCACTGTCTAGGTGAGAGGTCTGAGAACCAATCCTGGTGAGGCAAACAAGGAACTGTTCAACACATTAACATTGCCCCCAAAAATTCATCAGAAAACACTACTAAACATACTTAATAGCCACAAAATCACTGGATAACAAAACTGAACAAGTAAGAGAGGCTACATTACATTTAAAATATCGTAACAATACATAAATACTTCCAATGAATAAAAGTTTGAGTTTCAAAAGTAACACACTGGAAAATAGGAATAAAGAATAACAGCACATACAACATAAAAAAAAAATAATAATTTCTCCAAGTAAACCTCTCAAGTCTGTAAAAACTGATCAATGGATCCATCCGTAATGCCTACTCATGCAGAACACAATACTCAGGACTTCTACAAATACTTCTGACTTTAGTCTGTGGTTGGTGTTCCATTTCCTCTTTGCTTTCACCATCAGAATTCATTAAAGAATAGATTCTTTTGGATGAAATTTCATTTGATACATACATCTTCCTCAACAAAGCCCTGGAGGCCACTCCACACACACAGGAGATGAGAGAAGTTATTTCTCGTCCGAGTGTTTTACTGGTCTACCGCTCATCCTGGACAAAACCAGATAGCCATTCCTCCCACTCCCACCATAGGGCAAGATATTCTGATTACTGCATCCTCAAGCTAAACAGTTTTTGTTCCTACCTCTGACATTGTTAGCTCCATCTCCAGCAAACACTTCAATTGCCTTCTAACAAGACCAAGAGGCAAGATTTTAGAGCTTAACCAAGTCCTAAACTTTATTGATAGATTCCAAGCAATTATCTGGCTGTGCACAGTAAACTGTGGACAGAGCTATACTACCATCACTATCTGAGCATGCCTTCACCCATGACACCAGCTCCATGGCTCCTGATTTCTCCCTCACACAGTTGCTCAGACTCTTCTGTTCTACCACAACGTTAGCCCCACACAAATTAATACGAAAACATTATTTCAGACAACCCATGTTAAGGATACTCCTCTAACAAAAGGTTCAAGTTCTGCCCTTCCTTCAACAAGATGTACTCATTTGTCTCCACAGATGAAGTACATCCAAACCTCCTAGCCCAAGAATATTGAAATCTTCCAAGGAAGATTATTGTAATTCTATTCAACAGTCTGGTAGAGAAATAAATAGCAAACCTCATCATCTCCATTCATAATGCAGTCCTTTAAGATCAAGAGGCCATGAAAACAATTAGTCGTCGAGAGATTGCATGGACTTCAGATGATGAATGGCCAGCATATGATGGAGTAAACACTCAAGGTTTAGGCATGATAAGCAATCAAGTAATCTCTTAGATATCCACACAAACCCTTGAAATATACACAACTACCATATGACATTTCAAAGGTAAGGAGGTTAGTACATTTGTTGGGTAAGGCCTCCATTATATATGTAAATAGACTCTACCTCAGAGTCTATCTTCCACAGTAGAAAATTACAGCATATGAAGACCAGCCCTTTCCACCCATGGATGCATTCAACTGTTACTTCAACTTCTCAGTCAACCTACAAGCCGGAAATTTGCAGTACCAATCAAAACACACTCATATTTCAACTGGAATTATGACATTAAGGAAACCTGACTAGAAAATATGCCAAAAAGTTTCATCTGATGATATCTAATAAATAAATGAATAAAATGATAATAGATGTTATCTTGGAAATAAAATTAAATGACCAGTATTTCTTTAAAAAAAATTGCTGTAGCAAGATATTCTTTAGGTTTTCATTGTAAAACTGCATTTACTGAACCACCCAGCACCATTTGGTGTGCTGTCAATCTTTCAATATAATCCCATTACATACACACATAAAAGAATTCATAGGTCATTACAAATGCATATCATAAGTTGCACTATGGTTTTATGGAAGACCATTTTTCTTCCAATGTTTTATAATCAGGATCCAAGTATCAAATCCTACTTTAATAATTATGTACCCTGAAAACATTTGGTTGTCTTCTGAAAAAACTAAAATACTTGTGTTAAAAGAAAGAAAGTGTTTTCTGGAAACTTTACACAAAATAAATAGTGCGGGATACAATTTTTGAAACAAGCAAGACTCCATTACAGGATGCATTAACTTTCATGCACAAAGAAACATTCAGTCAAGCAGTCTAAGGACTGGTATCCTTTCTCATGCAAGAACGTTCTTACTGCTACAATAAAATGGTAGCAAACAAAATTCATGCTCCAAAGGATACCATGTATACACAAACACACAAAATTAAGGTGAAAAAAAAAATGAGGGACAGAAGCAGCTGACACCAACATACCACCACCACCTTAGTTGGCCTGCGTCCCTCTTTATTTAGGAGGACATTACGCAAACTCATCACACCTTCAGGCTGTTAGAAACAAGACAAAAAGTTACACTTCTGCCAACAGAGACAACATGTGTATAAAAGTTTTGAGGTTTCAACACAGACAGGGGTTTCCCATTCTGCTGACAAAACTGCTCAATAAAAATACCCAAAAATTTACACAGCTGCTGGATCACTAACACTCTCTGCCTAAATCCCTCTGAAATCTAAGGAAACTCCTGCTATGATATTGAGCGTAGGATGGCAAATACTGGCAAAGCTAATACCAAAACTGCTAATCACTCCATGCAATAAGCAGAATGACATCTAAAAATCTTTCTTACATCACAATTTAACTAATTTTAATTATAAAAATAAAAAGGTTAACAATACAAAACATAAAAAGGAGCAATTATATTAATATTAAGGAAATTAAGCTACTGCAAAACAAAACTTAGATAAATAAACTGCAACACCATTAAATGTCTGTAATAACTAACTAGCTTTATAAACTGCCTAAAAACTGTTTAGCCCTTGTATGTTCATGGATAATCTAACAATGCCTGTAAACCACATATCACTCAAGCAATCACGAATTTAAACATATTTTACCTTCGAGAGCTCCAAGCACTTATTGTGGGTGCATGTACTGCCACACCAGTAACACTTGTATGTATTAAAGACGCAAGAAAGGCAAGATGACTGTTCACTACAAAGGGCAGTTAAATTATGCTTTACAGTAACAGGTGGACAGACATCAAAAGACTTCTTGTCATGGTCATTAATGGTTTCACAGCGACTCAGAATTCTGGAAAAAATAATGGCACAACATTAGGAAAAATGACATAATATTCAATATCAACTAAATTCAACTTCGTCTTGCAGCAAGGTCTACATGTGACATGAATGTTTATATCAAAAGAATGGAAATTTAGTATCGTACTTTTCCAAACTGCAAGATGATTTTACAAATCTACAATTTTTCAAATAATTATCCATGAAAAGCAAAATCATTTTTGTTCTTGGCTAACTTCAACACAATGTTCTGTATGTAATTTTTCTAATTTACTTTTACAAAGATGCCACTGAAATTTACAATTATTTTGCAAAACCAGCACTAATCATGAAAATAAACTGACAGCAAGTAATAAAAGAAAATGATATTTTGTCATGTTACAATTAAGTTTATACATACTTACCTGACAGATATATACTTAGCTATAGACTCCGTCGTCTCCGACAGAATTTCAAATTTCGCGGCACACGCTACAGGTAGGTCAGGTGATCTACCGCCCTGCCCTGGGTGGCAGGACTAGGAACCATCCCCGTTTTCTAATCAGAATTCTTCTCTTCCACCTGTCTCCTGCGGGGAGGCTGGGTGGGCTATTAATCGTATATATCTGTCAGGTAAGTATGTATAAAACTTTATTGTAACATGACAATATCATTTTTATACATTCAACTTCCCTGCCAGATATATACTTAGCTGATTAGCACCCATTGGTGGTGGGTAAGAGACAGCTAACTACTGAAATAGACAGGTAAACAACATATGTTGTAGGTATTTATAAACCTTGGTTCCTACCTTATTAGGCTGAAGACTTCGCGGCTACTGCCTTGTAGTGCTTAGCCTCAAGAGCCTCAGCGAGATAATGATCTATGGCTAAGAGTTCTTGGGGTCGGGTCTGCCAATGGGGTCTTATCCACTTACTCGGCAGAGCCTAAAGGCCTTTGTCATTGGGTGCTATTCCACTTACATGACAATACACCTTGTTCAAGGAGCACAAAACCGATCCCGATCACCTGATCCTAACATCCATGTTAGTTCTAAGATTGTAAGGAGTTATCCCCGAACTCCTCACAAACAACAAAAAACTCGAAACATAATTACACTTTCATTACAAAATATACAAAAAAAATTTTTGTACTCCCCCCCAATAGTCATACATACCCTTGATCGCCTACCAGCAATGACACTCTGCTCCCGTGCGACAGTAGTGAGCTTGCTGCTAGAAAACCAAGCACATATCTGACAAGAGGGTTTATGTACGATAAAAAACACAAAATTAAGGATCAGTCTTTGCTCCAAGACCCCAGTACTGTATCTGCTGATACAAAAGACCTAGCGAGAAGCACTTCTCATAGGTCACTCTCAGTCCTTCAGATAATGAGATGCAAACACCGAATTGCACCTCCAATATGTAGTCTCGATGATATTCTTCAGAGACATATTCTTTGGAACGCCAAAGACGTTGCTACTGCTCTTACTTCATGCGTCTTGACTTTAGAAGACGAAGGATTCCTCCGAGCAGTTCTTGTGAGCGTCCGTAATAACGCTTCTCACAAAGAAGCCACGGCGTTCTTGGACATGAGTCGTTTGGGGTTCTTCACTGCACACCAAAGACCTTGTTGACAAGCTCCCATCTGTCTCTTCCTCTCTAAATAGAATTTAAGAGCTCTCACTGGACAGAGAGATCTCTCTATCTCTCTGCCTACCAGGTTAGATAGGCCTTTTACCTCAAAACTTCTGGGCCAAGGTTTTGATGGGTTTTCATTCTTTGCCAGAAACATTGTCTGGAAAGAACAGATGGCAGCATCTCCTTTGAACCCCACCGTGGAATCCAGAGCGTGTAATTCGCTCGTCCTCTTGGCTGTAGCGAGAGCCACTAGGAACAAGCATTTCCTAGTAACGTCTCGGAAGGACGCCGCAGATGTAAAGGTTCGAATTTGTACGATTGAAAGGAATTTCAGGACCACGTTCTAGATTCCAACTAGGTGTTCTAGGAGTAGCTGCTTTCGACGTCTCAAAAGATCTAATTAGATCGTGTAGATCTTTGTCTTAGCAATGTCTAGGCCCTCGATTCCTGAAAACCGAAGACAGCATGCTTCGGTATCCTTTTATTGTCGAGACAGATAGGTGTGACTCCTTTCTCAGAAAGAGGAGGAAATCGGCAATATTCACTATAGAGGTACTGGAGGAGGACAGCTTCTGAACCTTACACCACCTCCTAAAGACTTCCCACTTCGACTGGTATCTCTTCTCGTCGAAGCTCTGCGGGCTCTAGCGATAGAGCCCGCAGCCTCGCGAGAAAAGCCTCTCGCTCTGACAAGTCTTTCGATAGTCGAAAGGCAGTCAGAGCGAGACCTGGGAGGTTGTGTGATGAAACCTCTCGAAGTGGGGTTGTCTGAGTAGATCGTGTCTGTTTTTGGAAGCGAATTCTGGGGGAAGTCCACTATCCACTCCAGTACCTCCTGTGAACCATTCCTGGTGGTTCTGGCCAAAATGGGGCTATGAGTATCAACTTCGTGCTCTTCGAAGCTACAAACTTCCTGAGCCAATTCCCCCATGGATTTTGAACGGGGGGAAAGGCGTAAGCGTCCACACCCGACCAATCCATGAGAAACGCGTCTATTGTGAAGGCTCTCGGATCCTCTACTAGAGAGCAAAAGTTCTCTATTCTTTTGGAGAGGAACGTCGCAAACAGGTCTATGTGAGGTCTCCCCCACAGGGACCAAAGACTTCGACACACTTCTTCGTGAAGAGTCCATTCTGTGGGAAGGACCTGGTTTCTCCTGCTCAGTCTGTCCGCTCTCACATTTTTGATCCCTTGAACAAACCTTGTGAGGAGAGTTATGCCTCTTTCTTCCGTCCAGGTTAACAGGTGTTTTGTCAACTGATAGAGGGAGAACGAGTGCGTGCCTCCTTGCTTTCGTATGTAAGCCAGAGCCGTGGTGTTGTCTGAGTTGATCTGTATTACCCCGTCTCTGACTATCTTTTCGAAGGACTTTAAGGCTAGGTGTATGGCCACAAGTTCCTTGCAATTGATGTGCCAGGACACCTGTTCCTTTGTCCAGGTGCCTGACACCTCCCTTGCTCCCAGCGTCGCTCCCCATCCCGACTCCGAAGCGTCGGTAAACAACACTTGGTCTGGGTTCTGCAGAGCAAGCGATAAGCCTTCGTTCTTTTGAAGCTGAGGGATCCACCACCTCAGATGATCTTTTACTTCTTGTGGAAGTTGGAAGATGTCCGAGAGTTGACCCGTCTTCCAGTTCCACACCTCTTTGAGGAAAAACTGAAGAGGGCGAAGGTGAAGTCTCCCTAGCGAGAAGAACTTTTCCAATGAGGACAGGGTCCCTAATAGGCTCAGGTAATCCCTCGCTGAGCTGTCCTTTCTCTCTAAGCAAAAGCTTGAGATTCTCGACAAACCTCGAGCGATTCTTTCTTGCGAAGGAGATACCCGAAAACCCGAGAATCCATCTGAATCCCCAGATAGACCAAGTTCTGGCTGGGGATCAGTTGTGATTTCTCGGGAGGTTGACGAGGCAACCCTAGCGATCTATCATGTTTTCTTGTTACTTCCAAGTCCTCCAAGCACTGACTCTTCGACTTGGCCCTGATCAGCCAGTCGTCCAAGTAGAGGGAGATGTTTATCCCCTCTAGGTGAAGCCATCTTGCTACATTCGCCATCAGGTTGGTGAATACTTGTGGGGCTGTAGACAGACCGAAGCACAGAGCCCTGAATTGAAAGATCTTGTCTCCTATCACAAAGCGAAGATATTTCTTTGACTGAATGGTGAATGGGAAACGTGGAAATAGGCGTCTTGCAGGTCCAGAGAGACCATCCAATCTCCTGGGCGAAGCGCCGACATGACAGAGGCGGACGTTTCCATACGAAACTTCTTTTTCTGTATGAAGCGATTCAGAGCGCTTACGTCCAGAACTGGCCTCCACCCCCCCGATGCCTTTGGTACTAGAAAAAGGCGATTGTAAAATCCCGGGGTGGGAGTGTGGATCTCGTACCAGTTCGATGGCCTCTTTTTCCCACATTTGCTCCACCATCTGAAGGAGAGTCTTTCGCATTAACGGGTCTCTGCCTCGCTGACAGTTCCCGAGGCGTAGATGTTAGGGGCGGTTTGTCGTCGAAGGGGATTACATATCCATTCTTCAGGACCGACACTGACCAAGGGTCGGCTCCCCTTTGTTCCCATACTCCTGCAAGTTCAGGAGTCTGGCGCCCACTGGTGCTTGGAGGAGCAACAAGTCACTTAGATCTCTTGAATGGTCTAAATGAAGACCTTCCTCTCTTTTCAGAGCTCTTCTTTCTTGGCAGTGGACGAGCCGTTGCACCTCCACGAAAGGGCTGCTGAGTAGGACGAGGTTCCTTCTTAACCGTCGCCACTACCGGTCGTCCTTTCTTGGACGTTTGAGTAAGTAGGGTCTTGTGTCGCCTTCTCAGTTAGTGAGCGAGATATATCCTTGACTAACTGAGAAGGAAACAGATGATCTGATAGCGGGGCGAACAGTAAGGCAGTCCTCTGGCTCGGAGAAACCCCTTTCGATAAAAGGGAACCATACACTGATCTCTTTTTCAGGAGACCAGCACCGAAAAGTGAAGCCACTTCACCAGAACCGTCCTGTACTGCCTTGTCCATGCAGGACAGCACGCTATGGAGAATTTCTGGGTTCTTCAGAAACTCCGGATCCTTAGATTTGTTGGCCAGAACTCCGAGCGACCAATCCAGAAAATTGAACACCTCTAAAGTGACAAAAAGTCCCTTTAGAAAGTGGTTCAACTCTGAAGGTGCTCCACAGTCGCTCTGACCGATCCTAAGGAGTGACGTCTAGAGGCCTCCACTAAACTGGCAAAGTCGGCATCTGCAGAGGCGGGTAAAAGAAAAGACCCATAGTCTCTCCTGTCCCATACCAAATACCTCTCTTCCCGTGCAATCTGGAAGGAGGAAGCATGCAGAATACCGTCTTTCCTAACTCCTTCTTCTTGTCCATCCAGAATCTAAAGAATGGAGTGCCTTCTTCATTGATATCGCAGGCTTCATTTTCAAGAAGGCCGACGATTTAGCCGTAGCTGAGCTCGAAAAGAGCGAACGAGGAGAAGGAGGAGCTGCAGGACTAAGAGAATCTCCAAACTCTTGTAGTAGTAAAGAGGCCAAGACTTTGTAACTAGAAAGTCCCTCATTAGCAGGAGGATCGTCGTCAGACAACTCGTCTAACCCTCGATCCGACGAAGGAGAACGTTCCCGTTTTGAGGAAGAGTCCTTCCAAGACCTCCTATGTTCTGAAGGAGAGGAGCTCCCATTTGGCGAAGAGTCATAACCTCCAGGACCGAGTCCCCGACTCTTGACTCCTGGCTCTTGACTCTTGCCTCCTGACTCCTGTGGCTCCTGACTCCTGCCTCCGACTCCTGACTCCTGCCTCCTGACTCCTGGACTCCTGCCTCCTGACTCGGACTCCGGACTCCTGCCTCCTGACTCCGGACTCCGGACTCCTGGCTCCTGCCTCTTGACTCCTGCCTCCTGGCTCCTGCCTCTTGACTCCTGCCTCTTGCCTCCTGGCTCTTGCCTCCTGGCTCTTGCCTCCGGCTCTGCCTCCTGGCTCTTGCCTCCTGCTGCTCTTGCCTCTTGGCTCTTGCCTCCTGGCTCTAGCCTCCTGGCTCTTGCCTCTTGCCTAGATGCCCCTCCACACTCTTGGCTCTTGGCTCCTGCCTCCTGGTGACTCCTCACTCCTGGCTCTTGGCTCCTGCCTCCTGGGTGACTCCTCACTCCTGGCCGTGCCAGACGTCTGATTGATTCATCCAGGTTCGTACAGGAAACCTCACCTCGGGTAGGAGTATCGATCCTGGAGGTAGATACCTCCATACGTCTGGAGGATCTTTTAATAGGAAGGGAAGTGTCTTTCCTTCTAGGGAGGCTCCTTTGACAGGACTCCTACAAATGACGAAATCTGCTCCTGCATCGCCATCATGAACCTCTTTGTAGCCTCCTCTTTATCCTCTTCGGGAGGAGGGTAAGGAGGAGGGGAGGAGTCCATAGCCTCCACCTCCGCCTCCTTCTCACTCTGGTTGGAAGAATGGCTCTTCTCGCCTTCTTAACTCCCGATGGAGACTCCTCAGGGAAGTTTTCAGGGCTCGAGTCAATAGTCGGCGCCCTCCAACTCCTCTTGAGAGGCCGAGATCGATCGGAATCTCTCCAATCACGTCTCGGTGATGAAGATCCCGACGACGAGAAACACTCACGTAGGACGCTTTTACAATAGCTGTCCTTGGCAGTCTGGGGTGTCACAGAAACCGCCGAAGGGACACCTGATCGGTGGGGATTCTCCACAACCTCCTTTCGGCTTTCGACATTCCTTCTCCTCTGGGCATGTGAGCTTGGAAGAGGTCTAGACCTAGGAGCGTTGCTGAGCCAACAGATGCCCCCTCCACTACACTGGGGACACTTATATCACTGTCTAATGACAAATCACTAGCCTTACCTTGTATGGCAGCCATTTTGTTTTCCATTATTTTGAAGGCTGCTTTTAGATCTGCAGGTTCTTTCGCTGGATCTACAGGTTCTGCAATAGGAGAAGGGGCTGCAATGGAAGGAGAAGTAGCAATACTTACCCTTGGGGAAGATCCCAAGCTTGGAATTAGTTCAGATCTAGAAACTACTTAAACTTCTATGAGAAGCTTCCTCGCTCTCTCTCTTTCTAACTTTTTCAAATAATTAGTTAGATTCTTCCATTCGTTCTCACTCAAATTCTCACATTCTTTACAAGTATTAGTAAAAGAACATTCATACTCCCTGCACCTCTTGCATACCGTGTGAGGGTCTACCGAAGCTTTCGGCAACCTCACCTTACAGCCTACATTCACACAACGTCTCACAACCATACCAGAGTCAGACATATTTAAAGAAAATCCAAAATCAAGTCCACAAAACAGTCCACAAAAGCGTATGCCAATCCAACAATCCAGATACGTCACCAAAAGTCGGTCAAGAAGATCAATTGCCGGCGAAAAAAGAAAACCAATCGAGAGAACCAACAACAATGTTGATGGTCCGGCGACAGAAAGAATTCTGATTAGAAAACGGGGATGGTTCCTAGTCCTGCCACCCAGGGCAGGGCGGTAGATCACCTGACCTACCTGTAGCGTGTGCCGCGAAATTTGAAATTCTGTCGGAGACGACGGAGTCTATAGCTAAGTATATATCTGGCAGGGAAGTTGAATGTATAAAAATTATCTTTATGCTTATAAGTAGTATGGCACAAGTGTATGTGTTTTACCAGTCAAATTTTGGAACCCAACCCCTACAATCTCAAAAGGATTAACATTCACAATAAAAAAATGTTGTACAAGTTAAATAACTTAAGTGTAATTACTTTGCTGAAAAGGAAACCAAAGAGGAGGCTCTCTTACCTGTTCCACATGCATTTGCGACCAGGAAAAGTGGCTATACAGTCTTCTTGAGAGAGAGATTTACACCTACAAAAGAAGGATGAAAATTTTTCTCAATAACTTAAATACACACGTAACATGTCATATGACCACTCAACAAAGAACACTCACTGCAAGCTATGTAACCCAACCACTTTTGAGACTAACTAACATTCTTAGCAGCAGATGAAAAAACTTGTTTCAAAGGTTACCCTTTACATACCTCCAATTTTACCTTGTTCCAAATTTTAGTCTTCATTCAGAGCAAACCCCAAGGACAGCAACAAGTCTAAAGAGGTTACAGTCTCATTTGATTAAACTACTTTATGATAACCTTTGAAATGTAGAAAATGTGGATTTGTTTCTCCATTTCAAGACTTGTGCTACTATAGGTATTTTCTTAATCTTTGTACTAAAATCATCAAAACATCAGAAAAATTATCAGCAAGCCAAACTTACTCTCCTGGATGATAGCGTAGCACAGATCCCAGCATTTTGCCATTAAAGCCACCCGCCACATACATAGCACCATCATGCACAAGGGACCTATGACCATAACGTGCGATGTCCAGGTAAAGATTGGGGGGTTTACGCATGGTATGCCACTCATTGCAGCTGATGTCATATGCTAGAAAGTCCGCACTGAAACACTTGGCCCCATAAGAGTGTGCTGTGTCATTATGGGTGTTCCCACCAAACACCAGCATTAAGCCTTCCATAAGGACGGCAGAATGTAGGAACCTAGGCACTGGTGCTGGAGTTTTAAGATTCCTGAAAAAAAATAATGAACTGAAGCTGTAAAGTATGTACTTTTCATTCTAAATTAATGTACTTCTCATTCTAAATGAAAGATATTGTATCTTAGCAAATTAAGGCTTCTTAAAAACCTCAAAATCTATACATGCCTCTTCATAACAGTATCAAATTTTGACTGTATATTCTTTTACTTATAATATAGGCTTGATCAAATTTGACTACCTATTCTTTTACTTACCAAACAAGCTTGATGGGATCAAATGTCATGAGGTCTGACACAACATGGCCTTGTGTTTTAATGGAACGTAATCCCCCATGTATATAAACCAATGATGTTATAGGGTCCCATAGGGCAGTGTGACCATACACCCCATGTACAACAGCTCCTCTAGTTTCTAAGGTTGTCCAGGTGTTCTGATCTGTTTTAAAACAAAATCAATAAACAACTTCTAGTATTTCCATCAATGAGGCTAAAACTAAATTAAATACATTTCCCAGCTGTGTAACTTATAATTTTTTTTAACTTGACAAAAAAATGTTTAGGATACAATTCTTGACAAACAAATTAGCATAATAAGTAATAGGTTTGTTCTGAAACTAGTTTTTCTTGGAGATGATCATACTTAATTATGTTTTTTTAAATAATTTAGTTTTTTAACAAATTTCAGTGGGAATAAACAGAAAAAAGTACTCAACTATTAAAAGGATTGCTACACAAATTAAATGTCTTTGTACTTTTACAGGGAAATTTAATTCCCAGTGAAAAATAGAACACATGACCACTACATTTAAAACAAACTACATAACACAATAACAACTAAATAATTATGCTCACCAAAATCATACTCCTGAACAGTGTTTAAATATCCATAGCGATCTGAATGCCCAAAGAAAACTAGCATTACTCTTTTCGTTTTTTGTACCACCACAGCTGCATGACCCACACAGTGGATGGGAGCACATGGACCCGGTGAAGAGCAGCCTGATGACTCCTGACGACTTTTGGGATTTGCCTTTTCCTCTTCCTTGTCATCATCATCTTCTTCCTCATGATCATCATTTTCGTCTTCTGATGCATGACGATATGAAAGATTTTCCTCCTTGTCTTTAAGGCCATTATTATTACGCTTGTTCCTCTCACGTCGGCCAACCCTGCCCCTCCTATTACCACGACCCCGTCCTGCCTTCAGTCCACGATTGGAAGAAATTTCTGACCACTTGAGTGTATCTACATCTAACCTCCATAACTCTCTTGCTATTGTGCCATCCGCTTTCATGCCACCATACATATAAATCGACTCCTGAAAAAAAAGGGACGTCATAAACACAAACTTTAAACCAATGCATTTTTCTGAACAAAGCTTACTCCAGGCTCTTAGTTACCACAGAAAAAGATGAAGCTTACTTCAGGCTCTTAGTTACCACAGAAAAAGAAAAGCATGTCAAAATCTGCATCTACTTAATAATTAGTTACAGTAATTGACAATTATCTCCAGAAATTACACAGCTTTCATTAACAAATCACCCCAAGAAAGTCACTTTTTCCTCAGACAAGCTACAACCATACTTCACTCAGCCTCACTTCTCCAGTTACTTTCAAGTATTCTCATCACCCACACTTTTCCATCCATGTCCTCCAGTGAACTCTACCAATGCTTGTTTAGGTGTCATTTCAAGTGTGACAGGTTCAAATGTATTCCACTCATAAAATACCATTAAAATTTTCTCCAATGCACTGGGTTTGTACCTGTCAACCACATCCTAAGCAACCAAACACAGGCTGGCAACTATGAGCCATGGATTTAATTTGAAGGTGAGATTCAGTGATTCCACATATTTCTTATGCTAACAATGGTTCCGTCTTCCACTGGGCATTTGCAGAAAAAGTTGGTGGTCTTTGATTAAGTAGGCAAAAGAAACTCAAGTTCTGGGGAACACTCATACAGTTAGTCTGTGTAAGGAGAGGGTACACTTTAGTTAGGAATTTAATCTCTCTAGGTTTTATTGTGTAAGGGCACTGTTGGCAGAGTATTCAAGACAAAGGTCCCCAGAGGAGTTTACTGAAATAATCAGTCAAGATTCAGAGAATGAAATAAAAGAATAGACAGTGTGTGGGTACAGTAGTAAATGCAGCTGTAGCAAGTAGTAATGCAACAACAGGAATGGTCACATTTTTAGAGCCCAATCAAATTATTATAAGCAAGGTTCGGTTAGAAGAACCACTGCATAAGTTTAAATAAGAGAAGCTCTCTCACAACTTGTAAGATCACATCGAGGAATTTTGTCATTCAAGTGAGAGAGAGAAAGAGAGAGCAAGTGAAATGGATAGTCTCACTGAATTTATTTATGTTGCTAATTGCTGTAATCAGATCAGGTTGGTCAAAGAATAAATGTGTAATGATGGAAAATTAAAAGGAGCTGTGCAATTAAGAGATACCACAAGATCAAAGCAGATCAAAGGGAATTTGGATAGCAAAGTGCAAATGCTAACATCAATAAAATGTATCTTATTTTGAAACATGAAATTGTCTGACATCAAAAACCCTATACTATATGTTATTCTAAACATAAAAGCTCTTCACTTACATTATATACAACAGCTGTATGTCCATATCTTGCACTTGGCTCTTTGATGCTTTTGGTTTCCACTGAAGTCCACTTGTCTTCTACAACATTAAAAGAAAAAATTTTTTACCATATACAAAATATTTTTGGACAAATAATTTTTCTGGTTAAAATCTATTAAACCTCCCTAACCACTATAAATATAGGCAGTGACAATTCAGGATATATAACAAATTGTTTTAACCTCTACAAAAATTGTTTTAAATTGTTTTACACAAGCTTCAAAAATGGATTGTCAACTTAATGAAAATAAGACTTATTTTTTATCTGTTCCCTCTGGCCTCTTAAAACCTACCATTACAATTTACTTAACTTAACATTCTTCTAATTCCCTGCTCTCACAGAATAAATTCCCTGGATGATTTCTGTGTGCATAAAAAAATAAGAGAGTCTCAAGCAAAATAACTAACCTGCTATGTTATATCTCAATAAAAAGGGTTTCTCAGTGAATGAATATCCACCTATTACCCAGATTTCATTATTGATAAGGACAGTGGCATGTGAGGATCTTTCAAGCAAAGACGATGCAGGACTAGGAAGATCCAATTCACTAGAAACATCATGACCAACAACTTCCCACCAGCCTGCTTCCTTCACCTGACTGCAATCAGCACCTGCAAAGCCAAAGACTGTAAAGTATCACAACCAGCAAAATTTAAGCAAAAAGCTTGGGCTTGAAAAGGTTGCTAAATTGCTAGTCTCCTTAGATTTCCCATAAATTCTGAAACCATAAGTACAAAAATACAAGTTCTCAATAATATAATAAACAAACACACTTCAGTGGAACCTCGACATACGAAAGTCCCAACTTACAAAAAATTCAAGTTTTACGAAATAGACTCGCCACCATCCTCCCGTTCTCCCTCCATTGGTTCTGATGCTAGTCCCACCGCCGTAAGATCCTGCTCTCTTATTGGTCAGCATCTCTCCCATCGTGCTCTACATAAAGGCTTTCTTCGGCCACTCAGTAGCTGCATCGTTATCGTAAGCATGCGGAATTCGTTCGTTCATATACGATTTTTCGTTTATTGACGTAAATTCGTGTTGGTGATTTTGCTTTGTATTTTATCGAGTTGTGTGAGAACTTAATTAGTAACTTAATTATGTACGTATAGTCATGGGTCCCAAGAGAGTTGCTGAAGTTCACGGAAAGAAGAGGATGCTTTCTATGGAGACAAAAATGGAGATCAAGAAGCATGAGGCTGGCATGCGGTTGAGTGTGATCGCTAAGGAATACGGCCGAAATCCATCGACGATAGGCGGCATTCTTAAGCAGAAGGAAGCCATAAAAGCAGCTACATCTTCCAAGGGCATGACTATTTTGTCCAACAAGAGGAGCCACGTGCATGATGAGATGGAGAGGCTGCTTCTTCTATGGATTGAGGACAAAGAAATCACTGGCGATACGATAACCGAGAACTGGCAATGATTTGTGTCCACAAAGGCCAGCGCTATTTTTGCTTGATTCTGATTGCCCAGGCCGAAGACAAATGAGGAGAAGGGACATCGACGGCAACCCCGGACTTCAAGGCTTCTCGGGGGTGGTTTGATAAACTCCATAAACGGACTGGCATCCATTCGGTGGTGAAGAAATTGGAGAGAGAGAGAGAGAGAGAGAGAGAGAGAGAGAGAGAGAGAGAGAGAGAGAGAGAGAGAGAGAGAGAGAAAAAAAAATGTAAAGTATAATAAAGTAAAAATGTAAAAATTAAAAATCAAAGAAAAAAAAATGACAATTTGTCCAAAATTGCAAGAGTTTTTCCTAACTTATACAAACCGTGAGGTCCACTTTTACAATTCGGAAAGGGTACTCGCGGCCCCCCCAGCTGGGCTAGGTTCGTAAGCTTTCGAACAAGGGGTTCGGTAGTTAACTGCTTGTCCGACAGGCGCGCGCGCGCGCGACTGGTAGGTAAACAAATCACTTTTTGCTTTTGGCCCAAGCAAAACTGGCAGAGTGAGGGGTGGCATGAGGTGGGGCTATGTGTAAAAGGACCTCAGGTTTGTATAGTTAGGAAAAATGCAATTTTGGACAAATTGTCATTTGTTCCGACACGGCATACAAACCTTCGGTCCTTTTACAATAGGAAGACTCACTTCTTGGTGGGGGGAATCTGAGTCTTTTGTGAACAGACTGGTGTTCGCCCAACCTTGGAATGCCTCCCTGGTCGTAAGAGCGAGGGAGGGATCCAAGCTCTGTCCGATTGATCGGGGTGTGCACCGCATGATCAATGGTCAGACCTCTGGACCAAGTACTAAGAGAGAGGCAAGCGTATCTCTTCGTACCAGCAAAACAAGAACAAGTTCCTATTTGCAAGAGGCAACATAAAGTTATGGTTTGTCTCTTGTTTTGGCATCCACTTCCCCCCCCTTGTAGGAGGAAGTGGTGGATATTCGCTCCCATCCCTAGTGAAAGGGATAGGATGGGCTCTGTCGAGTACGCTCACCGCATCTCGTCCTTATCCAGCAAGGTGATGACCGTATCCCTCTACCCACAGGTAGAGGGGGAGAAAAAGATAGGAAGAGAAAGCCAGTCACTCTCTCATTCACTTATCTATTCTTACAGTCACACCAGGACTCGATGCTGTTCAGCCTGCTAGGGTCTGGGTTAGCTAGACAACGTGTTGAGCAGACCACCATGGGTCCTAAGGAAAAACGATCCAAGGACCTGTGGGCAATATCCAAAGGTAGAAGGAGGTGCCGGTGGTCTGTTTGTACCAGAACCCCCTGCCTTCAGTACCTGCGCCATGGAGAAGTTCTTGTGTAACTCGAGGGAGTGTACTTCTAGGTCATCTTGGTGCTGACGAAGAGTCTTCAACACTCATCCTGGGATGTCGAGTTTCTTCAGAAAGCGCGGTCGCGCTTTCACAGGACAAAGCAGCATCTCCTTCGCATCGAAGGCGGTGAAGTCCATTAGGGAGGGGATTGTGAAGGACTCTAACGATCGTCAGGAACCGAAGGGTTCAGAGTCTTTGCTACGAATTCGGTACGAAATCGAGCGTCACGAATCCCCATCCCCTGGATGCTTGACTTCGCAGGAAAAGTCATGCAATTACCTCAGAGGAAAAGAAGGGAATGGTCGTATGACCTAACCCCTCTTCTCGACTTCGGTGATGTCCTGTACCCTACTGGTCTATCCGTCTGCAGCGAATTGTTCTTCTCGGTAGTGGATAGGACACCGACACTCAATGGTGGGTGTCGATGGTATGGGTACTGTGACAAGCCGTTAGGACGAAGAAAAGATTGTTATGGAACAACCGAACTAAGTCCACAGCGAAGTTCGTAACAGACTTGGGCGCTCTGACAGCTGCCGACTGACTCGTTCGGTAGGAGGCAAGTTGTCCAGGCACCCGAGCAAGTCACGTGACCTTCGCCTTAAAAGGGTTCTGGCCAAGAGACTAAACAAATAATTTGTTCGTCACCGATGCCAGAAGGCAAGGTGATGACTCTCTTAAGGCATGTGCCCAACAGGCGAAAGTCAATTGCCTTCTAGAGACCGAGGTCCTTGATGGCAAGATATCTCATAGTATGGTTGATTCTCGGCTAAGGAGAAACAACACTATGTGTCGTTGAAGACGAAGGTGTACAGAAAATGCAACCTACGTCTTCGCAGCTGAACCGAGAGAAGGATTCTCAAGATTCTGAACCTGTGCTACAAAGACTGAGAACGCTAACCGCTATTCATTGCTGTCCGGTGAGGATCGTAGTTGCAATAAAAGCGGAGCGCTTTTCAGTAATGAAGACAGGGAAATACTGCCTGAAGAACTGCTTCTCATGGGCTGAACATTGGAAGTAGAGCTGTCAGGTCGGAGAGTAGGCGATGTCTTCTGACATATCTGTTTAATTCGGGGCGGAGCAATGAATAATTGGCACACCTACGAATACGAGATATTTTGAAGACAAACTCAGATGTCTGCAAAAATCATTCGCATTATCGCGGTGCGATGCAGCGGTTTGACTAGTACAGACTTCTGTTACCGTGCGGTAAACAGAAAGATGAAAGAGTCCAAGAGATATCTCTGTTGAAAATTCTCGCAATGTCGAAGGCGATGAAATCGAGCGTCACAAGCAGTAGATGGTCCTTCATTATTGCGAGAATCCCCGTTAATCAGAGACCTAAGTCCATGATTGTTGGGCAGAGATACGGTTCGGTAGTCAATCAAACCAGGGGAGAGAGAGTACGTAACCGACCGTGCATCTCCGAGACCTAGCTGATACTGAGCCGCTATCAGGCAGTTCAATACGCAGTAGCTCTCGGTGACTCGTCATCCTGAGTTGCCAGTTAATCCATTATTCCACGAAGGAATGCGTTCGGCTAGAACCATCGAGCATAAAGAATACGCTCGAGCAATTATATTTAAACGAAACGGATTTCGGTAAATACAAAAGCTGATTTGGTGTTGTCATGACAATACCAAGTATCTAAAATCGAAACTGATAACTGCTGGGAGGTTGCAGGCAACCCCGAGTTGCAGTTCAATTAAGATACAATTCGTCTCGGCCTCACAAACCGTAGAGTTAACTACGGTATGCGCCTACCCCCGGACAATTCAACTGTTACAAGAATCATGTCGCGAGGGAATATACGTAGTATATTTGTAGTTCTGTACAACGACCTCCATCCTAAATTCTTTTCCCCTCGAGGAATGAGAATAAGGATTGGAGATCGACCGCCTTCGTTCTCTAGTCAAGAGAGTGAAGGAGAAGTCTTTCCCAAAGGAAGCTTCAATGGTGAACAGAATACCGAAGACGATAGTTCAAGCAAACTGGAAGTTCCCGTCCGTTCTTCTCTATTCCAGGTTAATCGCCTACTGTGAGATACTCTTTCTTTCAGCAGCAGTTCTTCCTTTCCAAATGCTAGAAATTACAGGAATTCGAGCATAAGCGAGGTTCCCGATTATCGTAAACAATTATCGGGGATTCTCGCTCACTTTGGACCTTGGTCTCGCCTAAGTGTTTGGAGATCGTAAAAAACTCGAACACTCTGAGTGCGCTAGAAATTCCGTAGAATTCTAAGCACTCTGCGAAACCCCCACCGAATTCGTCAAACGATATCGGCTGGTGGTCCTCTCGATTCCCGTAGAAATCGAGAAAGGGGCAGGATCCCTCCTCAACGACCGGGGCTTACCGTCAGGTAGGACCCGAAGGTCCCCCCCCGGTAGCGCAGCCCCTAACGTGGGATCTTACAGAGAAATCTCTGTAGGATCCCTCCCTTTCCCTCGTAGCCGTAAGGAGAGAGGGAATGGGGGAGGAATGGATACTGGCTCGCCTTCCCAGCGGAACTAGCAGTTGGAGAAGAAAAGGAGCAGCCATCGCCTTACGGCGATGGCCTCTCAGAGCCTGGGAAAACGTATCGTCAGGAGAAAACGTTTTCCCCGAGGAGGGTTACGAACTCATACTGTAGGTAAGGATCTGCCGCCACTGTGAACGTCGTCTGGGTGGGGCTGATCGACACCTGACAGGAGAGAGCCGATACCGTCCTCCGACTCATTCCAGTCCTCGTCGAGGTCGAAACCTCTCAGGAGGACCGAAGGGGTATTATTCAAATACGGTGTCCGAAGACACGTAGAAACGCCTCTGTCGCAGTAGAGGAGGTGAAGTAGCTTGTTCAAACCGGCCAGAACTGAGAGAGCCTTCTTGTCCGGAGACGAGAGACTACTGGTTCAACACAGTCGGCAAGCTCCGATCGCGGCAGACCCACGTCGTTTGGGTTCCCTCTCGGGCCCCAAAAGACTCGAGCGAGACGTGGCTCTGCTGGTGGGAGCGGCGATCCTTCCCCGAGGTCGTTGTGCTGACGAATCAGCGCCATAACCTCGGCAAAGTTCCTCTGGATCTCGGAAGTCACAGCATCTTGCAGAGTGGGACCGTTAAGCCCTTCGAACAGAGCATATTCCGAGAACCTTCCTCCTAAGAAGGGGGAACAGCGACAGCCCTCTCGGTCTTCCCCATCCACTTGCGCATACGTCCTGGCCGGTCCAAGAACCGTGCCTGGCACGTAGGGCGTCGTGGTGGGATCGTGAGGGGCGCACCCCTCACGATCACTCCTCAATACCTCGCTCCTCCCGGTGTAACCCGAGGAGGTTGAAGGTACGGGAGAGGCAGACCTGACGCTCCACCTCGTTGCTCGCTGGCAGAACCAGCAGGCTTGGAGGGCTGCAGGCGATCGTCAAACCCGTGGGTGGCGATCGAGCTGCAGGCCTGGTCGAACCGTCCTCGCTGTGGATAACGGCTGGACTGAGCACAGCGGCCCCGATCTCGAGTGTCAGAAGAGCTGGTGCTGGTTGCCATACCCGATCGCTCTCTGTGAGAGCGACGGTCAGGCGACCTGCAGGCTCCACTGTCACAGTGAGACCGGTGCTTGTCCTCACGGCACGTCCACGTCGCTGGTTCCACCGCCGTGGCTGGCACCGGCGAACGGGAGGACCTCTTCCCAGCCTCAGCCCGTGGCCGGTCGTGGACCGTCACGTCCCCGGGTAGCCAGCTGTTCGCCGCGAGAGTGATAGCTGGTCTGGTGAGAGTCGCGTGAGCGGCTGTCACCAGTCTTCCGCCGCCCGTGCCGTGAACCTGACGCTGAGCGGACTCAGAGGTCTGGTTCCTGGCTGCACGGTCGCTGGTAGGCGACCGTACACTCGGTACCTCCCGTGCGAACGAGAGGGAGGCCGAGACGGACCCTGATGCAGTGGCAGAACCACTGACACCAGGCGAGGAAGTACCGGTGTTAGCCAGTACCCCTCTGGTCCCCGTAGTCTTCTTCCTTGCGGAAAGAAGAGACGGGCCCCGCTCCCGAAGGAGCAGGAGGACCAGCGGAAGGAACC
This sequence comes from Macrobrachium nipponense, assembly GCF_015104395.2. Taxonomy (NCBI): domain Eukaryota; kingdom Metazoa; phylum Arthropoda; class Malacostraca; order Decapoda; family Palaemonidae; genus Macrobrachium; species Macrobrachium nipponense. Next base: position 33,280,362 of record NC_061094.1, read on the forward strand.
CTCCCGTCCCACTGAGGTGAGACGGGTCCCGAGAAGCTCCCGAGGGAGACTTCTTAGGAGGGAGGAGGCAACCTTCTTCTTCCTCGGCTGTGAAGCCTTAGAAGTCGAACGGGGAAGAGGCGGCAGCCGACGACGATGAAGAAGATGAAGACGACGACGACGACACCTTCCTCCTCTTCTTCGTCAGCTTCCTCAGGACAGACGTAAGATCTGCTATCCAGGGCGGAGCCGGGGCTGCTGTAGCCGAAGCTACAGGGCCCGGACGCACCTGTACAGACAGACCAAAGTCTGGGGTAGTACCACCACGGAACAGGACGACATCAGCAGTATGGGCATCTCAGGAAACAGAGGCACAGCCCAGAACAGCATCCGGTAGGGACCGCCAGCGCAGCAACGCCAGGGAACCGCCAGCGCAGGCGGGCAACGCAGGGACAGCCAGCGGCAAGCAACTGCTGGGGACAGTCAGCCCATAATCGGCAGGGTCGGCAGGCAGCACCGGGACAGGAAGGTGTGGAAGCAGCAGCCAGCAACATCCTGGTACCCTGGCGGCAGGTCCAGGGCGAGCTCTAGGACAGCGGAAGTGTGGTCGCTGCAGCGCGGGCAACCACGAGCGGCGGCGGCACGCCCCCCTCTCGGTACGGCGAACGGCACTTCACAGCGGCTGTAGGCAAGACTGTTACCACGTGAGGTGATTACACCAGGTGAGGAGGGACGTCGTCACCTGGAGCGTGGTCACCACTCCATGGGTGACCGCAGTAGGCCCCAGACATAGAAACCGCAGCCCCTGGACACTAGCACGCCCTGCAAATCGAAGGACGCCCATACCTCACCAAGGTCCACCCTCGTGGCAGTAGCACCTGCGGAAATAACAGTAGTAGCGATTAGTGGGGGGGTGGGGAAGTCCCCTCGCGCGTGTGCCCTCTCGCGAACGTGGAAGACCCCGAATACAATTGTACATCGGCGCCACCGAGCGCCCTCCCCCGCGCTCGACGGATCGGGCGAGGAGAAGAACGCCTGATAACCTCCCCCCCCCCCACAAGGGGAAGGGCCATCTGTGGGGAGCTGAGCGGGGGGGGTTCTCGTTCCCCCCATTCCCAGCCCCCGCACAGCACCCATTAGTACCCAACTAATATAAGAGCCCGAGAGCAATCGTGCCATCGGCCCGAATGCAAGGGCATAAGGATCAATTCCCTGACTGAGCGGAACTTGAACCAAATAAATATTGATGCAATCAATAATAAAAAGAATAAAATGAAAAAGAATCTTGCATTACGATTCACTTCACAATGAATAAGGGCTCGGATCGAGCGCTATTTGCGCCCTCGGTACCGAGCGCAAGGGTAAAAGGATCCATTCCTTACCTTTATGGATCAAGGTTTATGGAAACCTTGATCCATAATGATTGATGCAAATCAATATATATATGAAAATGAAAAAGAATACTGCGCTTGCGATTTCACTTCATACAAATAAAAAGGGGAAGGATCAATTCCCGGTAAATAGCGGAAACATTGATCCCAGTAAACAATGCAATCTCAATAAAATATGAAAATGAAAAAGAACTGCACTTGCGATTTCACTTCATTCAAATAAAAAGGGGAAAAGATCAATTTCCGGGTAAGCTCGGAAACTGATCCAAAATGAGTATTGCTACAATCAAATAAATAAATATAGAAAATGAAAAGAATACTGTACTTGCGATTCACTTCCATACAGAATAAGTTTCCGTGCCGAGCGCATTCGCTCGGCAACGAGCATACAGGTCAAAAAAATATAAATGAAAAGAGCACTTACTTACGATTTTCATCTACACATTTCCAACCCAAAATATACGCTCGGAGCGAGCGCTCTCCCCGCCCTCGGCACCGAGCATACACAATACGAGGATCATTTCTGGGTAAAATGAATTCCCGCACTTACGCCCTTCAGTCCCGGCACTCGGGTAATCGGAGGGCGTGTGAAACAAGATCCTTTAATTCACAATTGAATTCAATGGAAATAAATATGAAATGATTGTACTTACAATTCAGTTTCACTAGATAAATAGAAAAGAAAAAACACAACCATGCGAAAGCAACGACGATATCGGGCGGGAGAGAGCGATGATACACGTCCACACGCCAGCAGGCCGAAAGCAAAAAGTGATTTGTTTTACCTACCAGTCGCGCTGCGCGCCTGTCGACAAGCAGTTAACTACCGAACCCCTTGTTCGAAAGCTTACGACCTATCCAGCTGCCGCTAGTACCTTCCTATTGTAAAAGGACCGAAGGTTTGTATGCCGTGTCGGAACAAATTTAATTTTAAGTTTTTTGTAAAGGTAAGTGTTAACGTTTTCTGCCATTTGTTAATGTGTTTCGTAAAGTTTATTGTTAATGTTTCCTGTCATTTTTTAATGTGTTTCGTAAATTAATGCCCTTCAAGTTTTCTGCCATTTGTCCTCCTCCTCTGTCACCACTTTCGGAGATCGCCTCCCTCGAAAGGTAAGGTTCCACATTTTACTACATACGTACGTATGTACGTACAGTACTTCTTGTACCATGTACACTAATACACTTTATTTACAGGTAAGTAGTTCATATTAGTAGTATATGTAGTTTAAGTTAGGTATTGAATGGTCCAAATTGTTGTATTTCATAGTTTATTGGTCAATTTAGCTTTATTATAAAATTTACTGGGGCGTTTTTGTAGGGCTTGGAACGAATTAGGCAATTTAAATGTAAAATGTGGTTCAAGATACAAAAAAATCAGGTTACGAAGGCCGCTTCGGAACGGATTAATTTTGTATCCTGAGGTACTACTGTATTTTAAAATCTATCATAAAAAAAATATCAAGTTTTTTTTTTTTAAAGTGGTGTGTATTGTTCCTAACATGCAAACCTTGACGTTTCTTCACAAGCAGATTACACTTGAAGCAATTATATATTGTCATGATACAATAAGTTTTATACATACTTAACCTGGCAGATATATACTTAGCTATAGACTCCGCCGTCGTCCCCCGACAGAAATTCGAATTTCGCGGCACACGCTACAGGTAGGTCAGGTGATCTACCGCCACTGCCGTCTGGGTGGCAGAACTAGGAACCATCCCATTTTCCTAAGACAGATTTGCTCTTCCACCTGTCTCCTGAGGGGAGGCTGGGTGGGCCATTTAATAGTATATATCTGCCAGGTAAGTATGTATAAAACTTTATTGTATCATGACAATATCATTTTTATACATTCAACTTCCCTGGCAGATATATACTTAGCTGATTGGCACCTTTGGCGGAGGGTAAGAGACAGCTAATTACTGAATAGACAGGGAACAACATACGTTGTAGGTAATAAATAAATAAAACCTTGGTTCCTATGTGTTTAGACGAAGGGTTGACCTCCTAGCTATTGCTAGGAATCTGCTTCGTCTCAAGAGCCTCAGCGAGGATGTGACCTATGGCTAAGAGTTCTTGTAGATCTGTCAATGGGGTCTTATCCACTTACTTGACAGAATCTAATGGTTATTTGTCAATGGGTCCTATCCACTTACATGACAAAACACCTATGCCTACTGGCATAAATTAAGGAGCACAACACCGATCCCGATCACCTGATCCTAACACGAGGGTTTGTCTTAATTTGAAAAGAGCTATCCCCAAACTCATTTCAAAATAACCCAAAGAAATAGTATACTTATGTTAAAATAAAATTTTTTAACTCACTAGTTAAGGATCAGTGTCGGCTCCCTATCCCAGCAACGTATCCGTAGACACGTAACCAAGAGAGAAGGATCTCTCATAGGTCAAACTTGACCTCCTTCGTGCAAAGAGAGGACAACAGAGTTGCATCTCCCGTAAATTACAGCTAATATGTCCCTCACGACATATTGTTATGGACAGAACAAGAATTGTTAAAAGCTCGCATTTCAAGCGCTTTCAATTCTCAGCTGTTTGAAGGAATCATCAAGTTACTTAAGAAGTGCTTTAGAGATCACCCTGTTCCAAAGAAGACCAGGGCTTTCTTTGAAATTGATTCTCTTCTGGATGAAGCCTAGAGCTGGGTTGTGCCTGGCTGGCGCCTCGCGCCTGGCTGGCGCCTCGCGCCTGGGTGGCGCATGTTGCTTGCCTGGCGCCTCGCTCCTGGCTAGCACCTTGCGCCTGCCTGGAGCCTCGCGCCTGGCTGACTTCTCCCCACTTGCCGGGGAGTCTTCGAGCTTGTTAAGAGTCTCGAGGAAACTGGCGATGCCCACATCGACACTTTTTTCCGATTTATTTGCCCTCTAGCGCATCTGCGCCAGCTGGAGGCACGCTCCTTCTCCTCATCAGACAATGACAGTGTTTATTTGGACTGTCTTCCTCTGGCGTCTTTACGCCTGTTCTGGTATTTTGTTTGGGGCGCCTGATTGGCGCTACATTGACCGAAAGTCCTGAACATCCACAATCGTTTATCGGAGACTGGAGAGGGTGGAAGAAATTCTTTCACTTTGAGCTTTTGGTCTCTCCGGTAAGGGGAGGTGATTGTAATCAGCTACATCCAGTAGACGATATGGATATCTAACCGTACGAGAGATAAGATCTTCCTCCAAGGAGGGTCCTTCTTGAATACTTCCATGCTCACGAGATCTCTTCTTACATGTTGAAGGGGTGTCTCGTTGCAGAATCTTCCCTATCCTTGCCCAGAAGGAAGGGAAGAAGCCTGGAAGTTGAAGGCGACTCCGAGTTGAAATTGGGAGTACTCCTGATTTCTAGCTCTTTATTGTATCCCTCTGAACACCTTCTGGGAAGCATTTCGAGCCGTCATCGCATACCAAAGACTCTGTAGGCAAACGTTTGAACCATTCTACTGTAGATGAAAACGTAATTACTCTGCCTGGACAACGAAACCTCTATCTGAAAACATTGAATCAGGAATAGGGGGTTTCAGTCTTTTGCACTGACATACTATGCTGCAAGAACCCATTGTCTAGTCTTCATAGAATCTGATGCGAGATTCCAATGCTCAAAAAATTCACTTGTCTTCTTGGTCGTTTAGGACCCAGAGAAACAAAGAATTCCCCTCATAAAATTTCTCAAAGAAGTTTGATGAGGAGCAGTTCCATCTTGTCTGAACATGGAATCTGTGGCCACAAAAAAAGATCCCATTAGAAGTACATGATATCCTACTCTTGTCATATTGAGGTATATATCGTATAAGATCCCGAAGATCTTAATCCTCTGCTATCTCCCAATTCCCTTGTAGAGACAGAGTATAGCCTTTTACTGCGTTCTTTGATAGCAGATATATACAAAGGTGATTCTTCCCTCTGAAAGGGAAGAAAAAACCGCTATGTGGTTCACAGAGGTATCGGAAGAGGATAGTTTCCTCATTCCCTCTAGCACGATCTGCAGCAATTCTATGTCTAGCCATGACTATTGTCTCTACCTTGAAAAATCCTCTCATTTATGTCCACCTTCTGGTCAGTCTGCATGCAGACAGACTCAGAGTGGAGAGGTTGTTAAGGTCCATTTAATAATAGATGCTGATAGAATATACCTACTCTTGGAAAAGACTTCCAAAAACATGCTGTGAGAAGAACGTGACCTCTGTGAATCCAACCTCTCTGAGGCCAAATGAGGCATAAGTATTATCCTCTCTTTCTTTGACGCCCTTTATCTTAAATTCTGTAAAGAATTTATATTTATATGTAGGGAAAAAAAAAAAGACTAAAAGTATATTCCCCTTTCTATAAAATAAAGATGGCGTACATGCTACCTCTCTTTGGTTCGAGGAAAAGGAAGCATTCTATAAGAAGCCTGTTCGTCTTCTACCTTGCTAAGAGATCTATGAAGAAGACTTTCCGCAGGTTCTCACAACTCTTTCCAATAAATGTTAGACATACGTTAACAGTTATCGTCGATCGAGAAGGTTCTCACGGACATGCAAAATCTTGCATCGAACCTCTTAAGGATCGTTACGTTCCCTATCTGTTTTCCAAATAGGTTCTCTTTTTTAACGCGAACAGGAGCGAAAAAAGAGATTCTCGATGCTCTTTGCGATATGAGAGTGCGTGGCATTGGCCCAAGTGATAAAAAGGGTACGAAATCAGGAACGATTCTTGCCGTTACCGAGCCCGCTGTCCGAGAGGCTACTGGATTCTTAGGTTAATAACTCGCTAAAACGAGAAAATATCTTGGATGGTGCTCTTGGCCCATTGCGCTAGGCTGGCGCTTCTGGCGCATTGCGCCAGGTTGGCGCTTCTAGCGCTTTGCGCCAGGCTGGCGCTTTCTTCTAATTCTCTTTATATGTGTCAGACATCGTGCCTTTATGGTACCCGACCTCCTTTCACATGTTAATTCCGTTCTTATAGAAAAAACTCTTATATACGAAGTATAGTCCCTTCAGGGAAACCATTTCTGCTACGAAGAGAATGTTTCCCATCCCCCCCACTCATCCATCTTCTTCTTGCGCAATATCCGATTCGATCAAAAAGGTTGTGTGCGTTTCTCGAAAGACTTGACTATACCGTAGTCTTAAAGTGAATTCTCTACTACATCCATCTTCTCACTAAGCATGTATTCTAATAAGCCATGCTTTCGTAAGCATGAGAGCATTATATAATATAATGTTCTACTGCGTTAGAATCCTCTAATAATGTTACCTACGGTAAACAGCATTGAAAGGTTATAATATCTTTCTTATTGAAAGCTTCTTAGCAAAAGGCAGACATATTTTATTTGTGTTAGTTTAACTATCTCCTCCATTCGAGACTAATGTCCATGATTGTAGGGGGGATATACGGTTAACCATTCGATCCCATTGGAGAGAGAGATGTGACCTACCACTCATGACCGAGAACCGGATGGTACTGTAATACTGTATCTGTATCAGCCTTAGAATGACAGCCCGGCAGTCTCGCTCGCTGCCTGACTGCATTCATCATGAGTTGCCAGTTACTTCATTAAATGAAGGAATAATAATATTATTCTCGAGCCTAAGGAAGCTCTTAATAATGCAAATTTAAGCCAACAACTTTGTTAAATACCGAAGCTGAGTAGTTATTGTCGTAACAAACCTTTAAAGCGAAGTCCTTACCAGGAAAACCTGCAAGGATATAGATAATTCCGTAGCGAACCACAAAGGCACTCTGGTATGGGTATATGACTTGTCATTCAGTAGTCGTATACTGCAAGTCTTGCTACTATATTCTTTCCTCTCCGATTCAGAGAGAGAAAGGAAATCTTGCCCTCTTCGTTCTTTTCGTCAATAAACACAAATTAGTATTAGTCGAAAGAGATCGCAATGAAAACTCTAGGATCGAAGAGAATCCCTCAAATTTTTATTCTCATGGATATAAGGCCGTATTCTATGCCTCTATTATTTGGAAGAGCCTCTAATCAATGAATGAGAGCTCGTACGAATCTTGTTTAATTTGCAAACGATCCTGAGAAAAAACTCCATCATCATCTAAGTCCTCCTGACAAGAATGACAGCCGCCTGTGCGACATATTGCATTCTTCTCAGGAGACAGCTGTGCTTGCGGCAGATTTCCACCAGAAACGGACATATCGTGAACAGGACGACGGCCGCCTGTGCGGCACCTTTCGTCTCTGTCCAGAGAAATCGCCTCCTGGTCCAAATCATAAAGAGACGCTTCCTGGTTGATTTCTCCGTATGATTCTTTTGAGGTAGATCTTGGCGCTTGGTGCTTAACCGTTGCCGAAAGTCTGGTTTGTTCAATGCGCTTGGTTTTACGTATCTGTCCGTCTCGGACTGTGTCGTCTGTCCGAGCTGTCCACTATGGAACTTGGCGCTTGGCTGGTGTCATTCCAGTACGACACTTCTGCCTGTCCGTCTTGTCCGCTTCTGGCGCCTGTCGCCCCGGACGGAGTTGCCTGCGCACGACGTTTTTGTCCATCCAGGCTGTCCGCCTTGTCAAGGTTGTCCGCAATCGGCACGAGTCCCTTGGACTAGTTGTCCGCATAGGACATATCCGCCTGTCCGGGCTGTCCGCGTCAATGGCGAATGGCGCTTAGAACACTTTTTCCTGTCCGAGTTAGACACTCTTCGTCATTGTCCGTATGTTGCGTCTCAATCCTATGAGTTTTCGTCCTTTTTTCTTTATTCCTCTCTGTACTCGTACGAGGAGTAGAGGAGACAACTCTGGAGTCCGGAACGCCCGTAGGACGAGATCTCTTAACAGGAAGAAAATCGTCCTTTCTCCTCGGAAGGTCTTTTCTCAATACCCCTACTAAAGAGGAAATTTGTTCCTGCATTTTAAGTAGGAAGTCCGTTGCGGTTTCTTCCTTTTCTTTTGCCATGAATAGGAGAATGCGCTCTGGAAAGCGTAGATCGGATATTGTCCTCTTGGTCTCTTTTCCTCTCGTAGGGAGAATCGTCCGCGGAAACGTTCCGGGCTCGAGTCCAACGTCGGAGCTTTCCAACTCCTCTTGATTGGACGCGACAGTTCGTCGGGAATTCCATCCACTTCTTCGAGGAGACGAATCGGAAGACGAAAAGCACTCTTTTAGGATGCTCTTCCAATGGCGATCCTTGGCAGTCTGGGACGCTACAGATTCTGCCGAGGGGACGGCTGACCGGTGGGGATTCTCCGTAACCTCCGTACAACTGTCGACATTCCTTCTCCTCTGGGCCTGGGAGCTTGGAAGAGGTCTAGGTCTGGGAGCGAGACAGAGCCGATCGGAACGCACCCTCCACTTCAATGGGGTGAACACTACTATCACTTCTTACCTTTTTAGAGCTTGCTGAGCTACATCCATTATCTTCAAATTTGCATATAAAATTTGTAGTTTCTGTGGGGTAAGAAGGTGATGAGGATGCAACCACTACTAGTAATGCTAATACTCTAACTGCTCGTTAGCACAAACGCTATTAAAGCTTATGAAGTAAGCGTATCTAGTTATATGCTTTTCTGACTTCCTAAAGTAGGAAATTAGAGTTTTCCTCAATAAAATTGTAACCTTTATTACATGTAATAATGAATACGTAAATATTAATAATTCCCTTTTATTGCACATATGTGAGTGTTCTACCGATAATTTCGGTAGTTTCAATTAGTATTTTCTTCGAAATTTCGAAGCGAAATTCATTAAAAAGTTAATAAAAGCGTATGCCGAACCGAAGACCCAGTACTTCCCTGCAAAAGAAGCAGCCCAGATCAACGGCGATGAAAAACGAAATCCAAGTCAGGAGGTAACAACAACGATGTTATGGCTACCCGCGACAGAGCAAATCTGTCTTAGAAAATGGGATGGTTCCTAGTTCTGCCACCAGCGGCAGTGGCGGTAGATCACCTGACCTACCTGTAGCGTGTGCCGCGAAATTCGAATTTCTGTTGGGGACGACGGAGTCTATAGCTAAGTATATATCTGCCAGGGAAGTTGAATGTATAAAACTCCCATGTAAAGAAAGTGAATTTGTGCATGAGTAAATTGACATTGTTCATAAAATCTTGAACACCTACCTTTATATCCTTCATGACACTGACAACTGCGTTGCTCTGGATTGCAAGTGCCATGTCCATGAACATTCTTCTAGGACAAAGAGGAATCTGAGCATGCTGGACCTCCCCAACCAGCATCACAGGTACAACACCATCAATGCACACTCCTTTACTGGAGCATACTTTCTCTGCCACAGTACTAGGACAACCATCAATCCTGTTGCAAGTTTTATGTTAGCATTAGTTTAAAAAGATAGTAAATTAATAGTCCAAACATCTATTTTTAACAGAAATTTAGGAAGTAATATATACAACCAAACTAACTGCATACGATGTCCCAGAAAGGCTATGAGGATAAGCACAAACCAAACAGATGAATATTTCAAATACCAAGAAAAATCACAAACAAAACGAACACTGCAGACAATCTAAAGCATGGCTGTAAGTTATAAAATAGCACCTAATTTAGTTAGTCATATTCAACAAGTGTGTATATTTAACTGGGAAACTTCCACTGGTGCATTAATGCTGATGTCTTGAAAACTAAAGTATGCATCTCATTTTGTAGAGCATCATTGTCAAAACAAAGTTCGGCTACCACATGACAAAATATCAATTATCAGAAATATTTTATTCCTCATTGGAATAGTCTACTTGGCAGTCCTACTGATGCTTGATGCTTACAGGTTTAAGAGGAGCTGAAATAAACTGGTCCTTGATCTTCTTATTTTGTAACTCGCACAGTTATTTCTCATATAAATACTGGTTTTTTCTGTTTAATCTTTTTTTCACAAATGAGTCTGAAGATAATAGACAATACTTATGTAAGCCACTAAAAGATATATATTACTCCATAATTCCCATTTTTCCAGGACAAGACTATGTATTTGGAACATGATGAGTCTGAAATAAGAACCTAAGATATCTTTATAATTCTTCTTACCTAAGATATCTTTATATTTCTTCTTAATTTTCTATAAAAAAAAAAAAAATCTATCCTTACATTATTCTGAAATTTTATCTGTCCTATAAGGTACCATACAAGAATGAAGACATTTATCAACTTGTTGAAATTTATTCATTTCTAAGTTACCTGTTTTTTTTTTTTTTTTCAATTTTCAAACGTACAGATTCTCTATTCTAAGGAAAATTGCATTGCAAGTTGATACCTTTTCAGGACTGCTACTCAATTTCAAAACAATCTAAATGTAATTTTTAAAGTTATATGTACGTATGTACATGCTAGTAGTGACCTATAAGCATATTGTATATAGTCTTACCTATAAGAAATTGAGAATCCTGTGAGGTTATATGCAGCATCAGAATAAAAATACAGTAGTGCATAGCCTGAAGATGCTACCAACCTCTGGTATGTGAGTGACACGGTAATCATCTTGAACCACCATCCCACTGAAGATAAAAAATACAACCTATACAAATTGTAAAACATGGGAAAAAACTTCCGTTTCAAATTTTATTGAAATTTCATTTCAATTTTTATTGAAATTGTCTGTACATACTGTATTCACAATCCAAAATATTTTAAAAATAAAAATTCTATGGCTTTTTATCTTCATTATCTACCTGAAAATTACAGACAATCATTTACAAACAGTCCCCTACTTACATTCATTGGCAATTATTGGCAAATTTTACATAAATGTTAAAAAACACTCATGTAGGAACAACATACAAGGTACTCAATTAATTAATATCCTAATTCCAAGAAAAAGTATGGGTATCCAAGTATACAGGGCTCCTACATGAATCCAGTTCAAAAACAAAGACAGCTCATAAGACAAGAAGTGTTAATGTTAAATTAATTGAGCTACATTACAAAAATTTCCCAACTATCTCTGAGAAAAGTATTTAGGGGCAGTATTTTAACATTCAAAAGACAAAACACGATATTACAGTACCTGAAAACGGCAATAAGGGGATCGTAAATACTGTCGCCATCGTAAACATATAAATGGTCCCACGAGCATTCCGTGGCGAAATGATCTAAATGAAGACGAATAGATGTGTTAGGTTTTCCCGCATCTATTAACCATGCACACTGAGTATCTGTAGAGTAGTTTCCACTCCCATCTGTTATAGTGCTAGAATTGGCAAACAACCTGTGAAAATAAATACAAAAAATATAGATGATTATGAAGACACATGCTAAAAATATTGAAGATATGATATTGTTATTGTACAATAAAGTTTCATACATACTTACCTGGCAGATATATACTTAGCTATAGACTCCGTCGTCCCCGGATAGAAATTCGAATTTCGCGGCACACACGCTACCGGTAGGTAGGTCAGGTGATCTACCGGCCTCCGCTGGGTGGCAGGAAGGAATAGGAACTATTACCTTCTAAGGACAGATTTTTCTCTTCCACCTGTCTCCTGAGGGGAGGCTGGGTGGGCCATTCAATCGTATATATCTGCCAGGTAAGTATGTATGAACTTTATTGACAATAACAATATCATTTTCATACATTCAACTTCCCTGTCAGATATATACTTAGCTGATTGGCACCTTTGGCGGTGGGTAAGAGACAGCTAGTTACTGATTAGACAGGTAAACAACATACGTTGTAGGTAATAAATAAATAAAACCTTGGTTCCTATGTGTTTAGACGAAGGGTTGACCTCCTAGCTATTGCTAGGAGTCTGCTTCGTCTCAAGAGCCTCAGCGAGGATGTGACCTATGGCTAAGAGTTCTTGTAGATCTGTCAATGGGGTCTTATCCACTTACTTGACAGAATCTAATGGTTTATTTGTCAAAGGGGTCCTATCCACTTACATGACAAAACACCTATGCCTACTGGCATATTAAGGAGCACAACACCGATCCCGATCACCTGATCCTAACCGAGGGTTTGTGCTTAATTTGAAAAGAGCTATCCCCAAACTCATTTCAAATAACCCAAAGAAAATAGTATACTTATGTTAAAATAAAATTTTTTAACTCACTAGTTAAGGATCAGTGTCGGCTCCCTATCCCAGCAACGTATCCGTAGACACGTAACCAAGAGAGAAGGATCTCTCATAGGTCAAGTTGACCTCCTTCGTGCAAAGAGAAGACAACACAGAGTTGCATCTCCCGTAAATTACAGCTAATATGTCTCTCACGACATATTGTTATGGAAAGAACAAGAATTGTTAAAAGCTCGCACTTCAAGCGCTTTTAATTCTCAGCTGTTTGAAGGAATCATCAAGTTACTTAAGAAGTGCTTTAGAGATCACACTTTGAAATTGATCTCTTCTGGATGAAGCCTAGAGCCTGGCTTGTGCCTGGCTGGCTCCTCGCGCCTGGCTGGCGCCTCGCGCCTGTCTGACGCCTCGCGCTTGGCTGGCGCATGTTGCTTGCCTGGCGCCTGGCTAGCGCCTTGCGCCTGCCTGGAGCCTGGCGCCTGGCGCCTGGCTGACTTCTCCCCACTTGCTGGAGCTTCGAGCTTGTTAAAGAGTCTCGAGGAAACTGGCGATGCCCACATCGGACACTTTTTCCGATTTATTTGCCTCTAGCGCATCTGCGCCAGGCTGGAGGCACGCTCCTTCTCCTCATCAGACAATGACAGTGTTTATTTGGACTGTCTTCCTCTGGCGTCTTTACGCCTGTTCTGGTATTTTGGAGGCGCCTGATTGGCGCTACATTGTCCGAAAGTCCTTAACATCCACAATCGTTTATCAGGAGACTGGAGAAGGTGGAAGAAATTCTTTCACTTTGAGCTTTTTGGTCTCTCCGGTAAGGGGAGTGATTGTAATCAGCTACATCCAGTAGACGTAGCATATCTAACCGTACGAGAGATAAGTCTTCCTCCAAGGAGGGTCCTTCTTGAATACTTCCATGCTCACGAGATCTCTTCTTACATGTTGAAGGGGTGTCTCGTTGCAGAATCTTCCCTATCCTTGCCCGAAGGAAGGGAAGAAGCCTGGAAGTCGAAGGAGACTCCGAAGCTGAAATTGGGGAGTACTCCTGATTTCTAGCTCTTTTATTGTATCCCTCTGAACACCTTCTGGGAAGGGCATTTCGAGCCGTCATCGCATACCAAAGACTCTGTAGGCAAACGTTTGAACCATTCTACTGTAGATGAAAACGTAAGTACTCTGCCTGGACAACGAAACCTCTATCTGAAACATTGAATCAGGAATAGGGGGTTTCAAGTTCTTTTGCTAAACCAGACATACTATGCTGGCCAAGCAACCCATTGGTCTAGTTCTCCATAGAATCTGATGCGAGATTCCAATGCTCAAAAAAATTCACTTGTCTTCTTGGTCGTTTAGGACCCAGAGAAACAAAGAATTCCCTCATAAAAATTTCTCAAAGAAGTTTGATGAGGAGCAGTTCCATCTTGTCGGAACATGGAATCTGTGGCCACAAAAAAGATCCCATTAGAAGTACATGATATCCTATCTTGTCATATTAAGGTATATATCGAATAAGATCCTGAAGATCTTAATCCTCTGCTATCTCCAATTCCCTTTGTAGAGACAGAGTATAGCCTTTTACTGCGTTCTTGATAGCAGATATATACAAAGGTGATTCTTCCCTCTGAAAGGGAAGAAAAAAACCGCTATGTGGTTCACAGAGGTATCGGAAGAGGACAGTTTCCTCATTCCTCTAGCACGATCTGCAGCAATTCTATGTCTAGGCCATGACTATTGTCATCTACCTTGAAAAAATCCTCTCATTTATGTCCATTCTGGTCAGTCTGCATGCAGACAGACAGAGTGGAGAGGTTGTTAAGGTCCATTAATAATAGATGCTGATAGAATATCCAGACTCTTGGAAAAGACTTCCAAAAACATGCTGTGAGAAGAACGTGACCTCTGTGAATCCAACCTCTCTGAAGCCAAAATGAGGCATAAAGTATTATCCTCTCTTTCTTTGACGCCCTTTATCTTAAATTCTGTAAAGAATTTATATTTATATTTATATTTAGGGGAAAAAAAAGACTATAGTATATTCCCCTTTCTATAAAATAAAGATGGCGTATATTGCTACCTCTCTTGGTTCGAGGAAAAGGAAGCATTCTATAGGAAGCCTGTTCGTCTTCTACCTTGCTAAGAGATCTATGAAGAAGACTTTCCGCAGGTTCTCACAACTCTTTCCAATAAATGTTAGACATACATTAACAGTTATTATCGTCGATCGAGAAGGTTCTCACGGACATGCAAAATCTTGCATCGAACCTCTTTTTCCAAATAGGTTCTCTTTGTTAACGCGAACAGGAGCGAAAAAAGAGATTCTCAATGCTCTTTGCGATATGAGAGAGTCGTGGAATTGGCCCTAAGTGATTTAAATGGTAACGAAATCAGGAACGAATCTTGCCGTTACCGAGCGTGCTGTCTGAGAGGCTACTGACTCTTATGTTAATAACTCGCTAAAACGAGAAAATATCTTGGCTGGTGCTCTTGGCTCATTGTGCCAGGTTGGCGCTTCAGACCGGCGCTTTCTTCTAATACTCTTTATGTTATGTACCAGAACATCTGTGCCTTTATGGTACACGACATCCTTACACATGTTAATTCCGTTTTTAGTAGGAAAAAACTCTTATATACGTAGTATATTTTATTCAGGGAAACCATTTCTGCCACGAAGAGAATGTTTCCCATTCCACTCATCCATCTTCTCTTGAGCAATATCTGATTCTAAAAAGGTTGTGTGCGTTTCTCGAAAGACTTGACCATACCGTAGTCTTAAGTGAATTCTCTACTACATCCATCTTTCTCACTAAGCATGTATTCTAATAAGCCATGCTTTCGTAAGCATGAGAGCATTATATATAATAATGTTCTGCTGTGTTAGAATCCTTTAATAATGTTCCCTACGGTAAACAGCATTGAAAGGTTATAATATCTTTTTATTGAAAACTTCTTAGCAAAAGGCAGACAATATTTTATTTATGTTAGCTTAACTATCCCCTCCATTCGCGACTAAGTCCATGATTGTAGGGGGGAATATACGGTTAACCATTCGATCCCGTTGGAGAGAGAGATGCAACCAACTGGTAATGACCGAGACCTGGATGGTACTGTATTGGCCTTACGCTTACAATGACAGCCCCTGCCGTCTGCTCGCTGCCTGGCTGCATTCATCGTGAGTTGCCAGTTACTTCATTTAATGAAGGAATATAATAAAATTATTCCCGAGCCTAAGGAAGCTCTCAATAATGCCAATTTAAGCCAAACACCTTTGTTAAATACCGAAGCTGAGTAGGCATTGTCGTAACAAAACTTTTTAAGCGAAGTCCTTACCAGGAAAATCCTGTAAGGATATAGATAATTTCGTAGCGAACCACAAAGGCAACTATGGTATGCGTATATGACTTGTCATTCAGCAGTCGTATGCAGCAAGTCTTCCTTCTACATTCTTTCCGTCTCCGATGCGGGAGAGAGAATTGGAAATTTTGTGCCCTCTCCGTTCTTTTCGTCAATAAACACGAATTAGCATTAGTCGAAAGAGATCGCAATGAAAACTCTCGGATCGAAGAGAATCCCTCAAATTTTTATTCTCTTGGAGATAAGGCCGTATTCTACGCCTCTATTATCTTGGAAGAGCCTCTAATCAATGAATGAGAGCTCGTACGAACCTTGTTCAATTTGCAAACGATTGCCACTCTTTCTGTAAATGGTTGGTTGCATTACTTTAGAAGGAGGAAGATTTTAATATCGTCTTATTAGTAATGAACTAATTTTCAATAAAAAAAAGGTCGCTAAGGTCTTATAAACTGAGAGACCTGCTCCCTTATTGGCTTCCAATTCCGATCTATCTTCCATTTCCTGTCCATCAAGTTGGGAGAAGAATGAGCAACCGGTGGAGAGCGCCTCCTACCGTAAGGTGAAGGGCTTTTAGCAGTACCGCGGATTCTAACCTGACAAGGGCTACGGTCGCTTGTGCGACATCTTGAGTCCCTGCCAGGAGAAGGCCGATGTTGTTCTTTTACCCTAAGGCCCTCCTGACAAGGACGGTGGCCGCTTGTGCGACAACTTTCGTCCCTACCAGGAGAAGTCCTTATATGTCGTTCTCTTTTTTCATGATCAATTCCTTCCCGACAGGGGCTACGATCACCTGTGCGACACCTAGAGGCCCTGTCAGGGGAAAATTGATCTTGAGAAAAATCCCAAAGAGGAGCCTCCAAGTCCGCTTCAAATCCCGATAACTCATCCAAATTGTATTTTGGGTTGTACAAATCCTTGCGCCTGCTTTCAGGCGCTCTAGACGCTTTGCGTCCTTCGGGCTTTGCAGGCGCCTTGCGTCTCCATTCGGACGCTTCAGGCGCTTTGCGCCTCGTTTCAGGCGCCTCAGGCTCTTTAGGCGCTTTGTTTTTCCTTTGAGGCGTTCTAGGCTCTCTAGGCGCCCTATGTTTTATATCAGGCGCTCTTCTCTAGGAGTTAAATATTTCCCTTTAGCCACTTCAGGCTTTTCAGGCGCGTTGCGCCTCATTCCTTTTACTTGAAGAGCTTTACGCCTCATTTCAGGCGCCCGAGGCGCCCGAGGCGCCCGAGGCGCTCCAGGCGCCCCAGGCGCTCCAGGCGCTCCAGGCGCTTCAGGCGCTTCAGGCGCTCCAGGCGCCTCAGGCGCTCCAGGCGCCTCAGGCGCTTCAGGCGCCTCAGGCGCTTCAGGCGCCTCAGGCGCTTCAGGCGTTTCAGGCGCTTCATGTCCGAGGAGCTAGAAGCTTAAAAATTATATATGTATGTTTAATCATTAAACGAGATCCATAATTCATTCGATCAACATATATTCTTTAATATCTAATTCGTTCTTCTCAGAATAGATATATTTTCATATAAATGTACCGATGAGGAATTTGTTGAAATAACTCTTTCAAACCCCATGGGATAGAGCCTCCGTCTATTTGTACGGGGGGGGACGAAACAGGATAGGGCAATGCCTCTACCGCAACTGTTATCGAAAGATCTCTCTCTGAGGTTCCGATATCTACGACGAGATTATCTTGCATCTTCATTGAATCTACGCCGTTGAAACTTTCTTCTCCTTATCCGTCTAATAAGGGGAACACATTACATTAGGACGCCTTTCCAATGGCGAACTTGGCAGTCTGGACGTTCTACAGAACCTGCCGAGGGGACGCCTGATCGGTGGGATTCTCTGAAACCCCCTGCGGTTGTCGACATTCCTTCTCCTCTGGGCTTGTGAGCTTGGAAGAGGTCTAGACCTGGGAGCGAGACAGAGCCGATCAGACGCACCTTCCATTGCAATGGGGGAACACTATATTCACTTCTTACCTTAAAAGCTTGCATTTGAGCTATCCATTTATCTTCAATTTGCATATATAAATTTGTAGTTTCTGAGGAGTAAAAAGGTGATGAGGATGCAACACTACTAGTACTGCTAATACTCTAACTGCTCGTTAGCACAAACGCTATTAAAGCTTATAAAGTAAGCGTATCTAGTTATATGCTTTTCTGACTTCCTAAAGTAGGAAAATGATATTGTTATGATACAATAAAGTTTGTTCATACTTACCTGGCAGATATATATATAGCTGTATTCTCCGAAGTCCGACAGAATTTCAAAACTCCCGGCACACGCAGTGGTCGGCAGGTGGTAGTACCCATTCCCGCCGCTGGGAGGCGGGCGTAAGGAACCATTCCCATTTTCTGTCAGATTTTTTCTAGTGCCACTGTCTCCTGAGGGGAGGTGGGTGGGCACTTTGATTATATATATCTGCCAGGTAAGTATGAACAAACTTTATTGTATCATAACAATATCATTTTTGTTCATGAATCTTACCTGCCAGATATATATATAGCTGAATCCCACCTTTGGAGGAAGGGGGAGACAGATTCGATTTTTGGGAAACAATTTTCATATATATGATTGATATTTTGGTTCCTTAACTGTTAGCAATAGCTGACTTCGTGAGTACCGTCACCCAAGTCTGCTTCTTCGCTTTACTAGAGACTCCAGCTAGGTAGTGACCTGTGAAGCTGTTGAGTTCTAGAGGATCTGTCAACGGGGGCGTGACCACAATGCAACTAGATCCTATATTATAGACCTCCAATTTCGGTACTGCATTCCTAGAGGTGCCATCAAGGACGTGGACCTGTGTAGCTGGTGCGCTCTAATGAACTGTCACGGGGAGCGTGACCACAATGTGACAGATCATATAGGTGTTGTTTAGACACCGAATGCTGTTAATGCTTCAACTGAGGTGCCAGCAAGGACGTGACCTATGTACTGGTGCGCTCCAGATGATTTGTCAATGAGGGCGTGACCACACTGTGACAAAAACATTTTACCCTACTATGAGGGCGAAGCAAAAACATTACCACCTGACCTAGCCTATCTGGTTAAACTTCGTAAAACCAAGGCTAATGGAGGGAAGGTCGCCTAAGGCGGCCTACCCAAGACCACAAAAAACTAAACACCTACATAAACATCAACTAATAAAAATAAAAATAAAAAGAAATAAAATTAAAAAGTCCCAACTAACATATTATTTTCTAAAAGAATAGGAAGAGTGGCTACTCTCTGTCCCCAATATATTGTCTGCTGCGACATATGGGCCCAAAGAGTAGCAGTTCTCGTATGTAATCCTCACCTCCCGAAGGTAGTGAGAGGCAAACACTGAATTACTACGCCAAAATGTGGCATTCAAGATGTCATTGAGTGCCATGTTCTTTTGGAAGGCTACCGACGTAGAAATAGCCCTCAGTTCATGCGCATTCACCTTCAACACTTTCATATCACTGTCTTGATAGGATGAATGCACTTCTTTGATGGTGCCCCTCAAGAAAAAGCCAAAGCATTCTTTGACACTGGTAACCGTGGCTTCCTGACCAAACACCACAAGTTATCAGAAGTACCTCTTATAAACCTTGGTTTCCTATCTTTTCAGACGGAGGGTTGACTTCCTAGCTATTGCTTAGGAGTCTGCTTCGTCTCAAGAGCCTCAGCGAGGATGTGACCTATGGGTAAGAGTTCTTGTGGGTTTGCCGATGGGTCTTATCCACTTACTCGGCAAAGCCTAACTGGCATTTGTCAATGGGTGCTAATCCACTCATATGACCATATACCTTATGCCTATTAGCATAATTAAGGAGACAACACCGATCCCGATCACCTGATCCTAACAGAGGGTTAGCGCTTAATTTTAAAAAGAGTTAAAACAACTAAAAATTAACTCACTAGTTTAAGGATCAGTGTCGGCTCCCTATCCCAGCAACGTATCCGCAGACACGAACAACCAATAGAAAAGGATCTCTTGTAGGTTGAATGACATCCTTCGTGTAACGGGAGGTCAACACAGAATTGCATCTCCCGTAAGTGACAGCTCATATGTCCTTTATCGACATATTGTTATGGAACCAAGAAGAATTCATAAAAGCTCGCACTTCATGCATAGGTTCGAATGGACTGGACATGAGGAACTTCAGAACTACATCCAAGTTCCAAGACGGCAACTTGGGTTGTTGAACCTTCATCGTTTCGAAAGATCTCAAGAGATCGTGAAGGTCTCTGTTGTCCGCCAAGTCCAGGCCTCTGTGCCTAAAGACAACTAAAAGCACACTCTTATAACCCTTGATTGTAGAGACTGCAAGTTTTAGATCCCTTCTCAGAAAAGGAAGTCGCAATCTGGCTCACAGGTCGTGGTGAGGAAAATGCCGTTCTTCTTGGCCACCACTCCTGAAGACTATCCACTTCGATTGTACACTGCGTTGGAAAATGCTCTTCTTGCACTGGCGATAGCTTTCGCCATTGACGTATAAAAGCCTCTCGCTCTGGCCAACTTTTGGATAGTCTGAATGCAGTCAGACTCAGAGCGAAGAGGCTTCTGTGGTACCTCTCGAAGTGGGGCTGTCTGAGTAGATTCTGTCCTTACTGGAAGCGTCCTCGGGAAGTCTACTGTAAAGGCCATGGACCTCTGTGAACCACTCTCTCGCAGCCAGGAACGGGGCGAACAAAGTCATTCTCGTCCCTTCCGACACCGCAAACTTTCTCATGACTTCCCCTAAGATCTTGAACGGGGAAAGGCGTACAGGTCCATCCCCGTCCCAGTCCCAGAGAAGTGTGTCTATCGTCACTGCAGCTGGGTCGAGTACTGGGGAGCAGTACGTGGAAGCCTCTTCGTTCTGGACGTCGCAAAAGATATCCACGAGCGGACGTCCCCATAACCCCCACAGCTCTTGGCATACCTTCTGATGCAGAGTCTACTCGGTTGGCAGAAGTTGACCTCGTCTGCTGAGGTAGATGCTGCCAGACATTCTCTACTCATGCTACAAATTTCGTAAGGATCATGACGTCCAGTGCCCTTGCTCACAGCAAGATCTCCTTTGCCAGAGCAAAAAGGGACTGAGACTGTTTTCCTCCCTACTTCTTCAAGTACGCCAGAGCTGTGGTGTTGTCTGAGTTGACTTGGACTATTCGACGAGAGACTTTTTCTTGGAAAACTGGAGAGCTAAAACGATGGCTGCCATTTCCTTTAGGTTTATGTGCCAGGACACCTGTTCCCCTCTCCAGGTGCCTGCCACTTGTTTCCCCCTAATGATGCTCCCCATCCCATGGTGGACGCGTCGGAGAACAACACTAGGTCGGGGCTCTGAAGCTTGAGAGACACGCCCTCCGACAGCTACACTGGATCTAGCCAACATTTCAAGTGATGTTTTACCCTCTCCTGAAATTTCCAAGATCATGTGTAGATTATTGTTTTTCTTTCCAATTGTACTTGAGAAAAAATTGTAACGGTCTGAGGTGCAGTCTCCCCAAGGAAACCAAACTTCTCCAGCGAGGAAATGGTCCCCAGTTAGACTCATTCCATTCCCTCACCGAGCCCGAATCTTTCCTTAGGAAGGCTAACTTTGTCTAAGCCTTGCTGCTGACGTCCCTGGGACGGAAAGCTCGAAAAGCCACTGAATCCATCTGAATCCCCAGATACACGATGGATTGGGTTGGGATCGATGTGACTTTTCGAAATTCACTAGTAGTTCCAGGGACTTCACCAACGATTAAGATGTTTGAAAATCCTTCAGACACCGCGTTTGAGTGGAGGCATGAATGAGCCAGTCGTCCTTCGAAGATAACAATTGCGAAGTAGGAGACTGAGGGGCCGCAGGCTGAAACTATTCTTCAAAAGAGGCTCGAAGCCATCGAACCAAGACCTCTTCTTCTTCTCAACTGACACCACGTTCGGGAAGATGGTAACCGTGCTCTCTAGACAACCTCTGGAGAGCTGCATGAAATCTAGAGAGCAAGGCAACTGGCGAAAGAGCGGAACGAGGAGAAGAGGGACTGCCTGTACTCTTGATTGGCAGCCTATCATCCTTCCTCTCGCGATGTGGCTTTGCCTTTCTCACTGCAATCAACAAAACAAGTTGTTGTTGCAAAGACACAATCATCCTTTTCGATGGAGAACATTCCTTCTCAGGCAAAGGCTTATCCTTTGAGAAGACGGTGGGCGAGGGGAGCCCTCCTCCTTCTCACATGGACTGCCAAGGATATATCTTAGGAGCGACCGAAGCGCTCAAAAGCATACTCATCGGAAGACGTCCTCTCCGGTGAAGATCGCAACACAGTAGAAAAGAGAGAGGACGTGAAGCGTCCCCCCCCCCTCCCTGAGACCATACATCATACATCTTAGCTCTCTTTTACTGCGGAAAGTCTTCCAATTGCCCAGGAGACGACTGCAAAGCAGAAGGAGCTAACGGACGAGAAAGCGTCCCCCTCCGAGGAACCAAAGACGAACGGGCGCCTGTGGCGACCTATACGTCTTCGTTCTCCTCAGAGGGAGCGAGACCCTCCGAGAGTTCCAACTCCTGCGCGGGGAGGACGTCTCTGAAGACTAAAGTAATCTTTCAAGATTCAAATTCTATGAGATTATGAGCCATGACATCACCTATAGACGAATCTTGACTATGAGGATGTTCAGAATTCATTTCTAGATGATCTATGCTATTCCAGTTTTTCTGCAGGAAAAACTGGAGAGGTGTGAATTTCAGTCTATTCAGGGAAAACAAACTTCTCCAGCGAGGAATGGTCTCCTGCAATTCATTCCTTCCCTCCACCGAGCATGTTTCCTTCCCTAATAAGGCTGCGTTTCACTTAAACAGGAGTAATTTGAAGACACTGTAGAAGATTGTTCATTTGTTTCTTCCTAAAAGTCTCCTTCCTGAGATCCATTACTATTCTCTGATTCTCGGCGAATGTCTGAAGAAGCATTACGTTGTGCGTCCATCCAAGCGTCCTGCCGAGCGTCGCGCTCGGCGCTGTCGTATTTGGCAGCGGAAGGAGTCCCCTTCATAATCGAGCAAGGGACGTCTCGGCGAGCTAATTGACTACATCTCTTGCACATCATTCTTGTTTCGAGGGAAATCATGTGTGCTATGCCGCTGTAGACTCGGACAGAATTCTGTTACCATGCTGGTTAAACAGACCGAAAAAGGTCTAATACATATATATATATATATACATACACACACATATACATTTACACATATATTATCTATACATATATATATATTATATACATACACATATATATATACACCATACTATAACACATATTATATATTTAATTTATTTATTTTTTATTTTTTTTGAAAAAATAAAAAATTCTCGCAAAGTGAAGATGTTCAGCCATGTATGCTAGAATTCCCCTCAACCCGAGGCTAAGGCCGTGCTTGTAGGGTAGAAATACGGTTAGTCGTCAATCCCGCAGGAGAGAGAGACGTAACCTACTGCGCATGGCAGACAATCAGATAGAACTGAGCACTGGCATTACGCATTAGTGACAGCAGACTCAGAGAATGTTCGTCGTTCTCGCACTGCTCTGCCTGAGTTGCCACCTACACCATTTCTACGATTGAATAGGTTTACTATTATTATAGAGCAGAAACCAAAATCCAACAAACTGGTATATTTAAGCGAAACTGAATTTGCTAAATATAAAAGGCTAACTTGGTATTGTCATAACATTACCTTAAATGTTTAAAAATAGGGAAACCGGCAACCCCTGAATAGTTTGCAGGGAGAAAGAACGCATTAAAATGTAATAAGAATAATCGTACTCTCGGTTGTCCTCCGTAGGAGTAACTATTGTATGAGTATATAACTTGAACCATACAACCGTTTGATAGTAAGTATGACGTAAGGGCAAAAATAATATTACTATAATACAACATCGCTTGTTCACCTTTACCCGGCAGATATATATATACATATATCTGACTGGTAAGTTTTTATGAACAAACGTAGAGTATTTTAGACACTTGGACAGCTACCTCCCTACTACATTCTGCCTCACCGAGGTAGGGAGAGCCATCACGCGGTAGTGTTTTGTCAATGAGAAACATTATACGCTTACGCGATAGAATGAACACTCATGGCATTATCACTATACTTCACTACACTACTATAACTTTCCAATGCAAACATGATTCCAGGCTACGCAAAGATTTAAGAATCACAGATAGGGTATTATCCTCCAAAGACACTATTGTAGGGCCCGAAGGCATCACAGGTCTTTGGAGGGATAAATTCTACTGACGGGGTAACTTGTGTTACACGCCTGGAGGAAGACTTACACTATCACGTTCTAGTTTACGTACCTATATTCATAAGCCTTCCACGCAGAATCAGACATATTTTCACACTCGTTGCAGCGCTCATCAAACATACAAACATGTTTCCTACAATTCGCGCACACTGTATGAGGGTCTACCGAAGTTTTCGGTAGCCTAACCTTGCATTCTTCCACACAACATACTCTGGCCTAGTCGAACTAGATCCAGACATCGTAAGTTTAAGGAAAAATCAAGCCAAAATAAAAACAATTAGCGTATGCCTAACCACCGATCCTAATCAAATAACCAAAAATCAATCGGGTATACTCAAGTGAGGCCAAAAAGAGTTCCAAAATCCAATGACGGAGGTGCAGAAAACACTTGTTGACTGCCACCGGCGACAGAAAATATCTGACAGAAAATGGGAATGGTTCCTTACGCCCGCCTCAGACGGCGGGAATGGGTACTACCACCTGGCCGACCACTGCGTGTGCCGGGAGTTTTGAAATTCTGTCGGACTTCGGAGAATACAGCTATATATATATCTGGCAGGTAAGATTCATGAACAAATTAGAGTTTAATATTTCCTTAATAAGTTGTAACCTTTATTACATATAATAAATGAATAAATATTAATAATTCTCGTTTATGGCAAACTATGTGTGTCTACCGATGATTTCGGTAGTTTCACTTAGTATTTTCTTCGAAATTTCGAAGCGAAATTCATTAAAAAGTTAATAAAAGCGTATGCCGAACCAAAGACCCAGTACTTCCCTGCAAAAGACAGCCCAGAAGATCGATGGCGATGAAACACGAAAATCAAATCAGGAGGAACCGTAAACGTATGTTTACAGTCCAAACGATAGAAAAAAATCTGTCCTTAGAAGGTAATAGTTCCTATTCCTGCCACCCAGTAAGGCGGCAGGCCGGTAGATCACCTGACCTACCTACCTGTAGCGTGCCGCCGCGAAATTTCGAATTTCTATCGGGGACGACGGAGTCTATAGCTAAGTATATATCTGACAGGGAAGTTGAATGTATGAAAATACGTACTTACATCCATATGACAAACTTTAAAAAGCTTGTGAAAAGTTTACTACACCAGTCTTTCCTGTTTCAGGCAAGTCTGACTTCATACCGGATCCAAACCTAGACCACATCAAAATATTAAAAGATTAAGGAAGGAACAACAGCACACTACAGGATGCAATACATACCTCAAGCAATATATTCTATGCCTGAGACCATGGATTAAGACTCTAATGTGCCAACCATCAGGAAAAGAAACATGGACACCCCTTTTGAAACAAGAGTTCATATTTATGAAACAAAAATCTTAACAAATTTTGTTTTTGTTCACCGCAGACTTGTATAATTTATATTGTAAGGTGAATAGGTCCTGAGGTGAGAGGCAATTCAAAACCCAAGCTTCATGGATGGAATTACCATAGCTGACTGGTCTGAAATTTACTTAATTTACCAATACAGTATCTTTGGTTTGGCTTGTGTCTAATGGTACAATTCTGCTAATTCATTCAGCATTTTCATATCCGAAAATAGCATCATTGAAAACACCAACCTGATTTTCTCAAGTAGCCCCAAACAAAACAAAATAAACTTGGAAGTATTATTACTCCATGAGAGGGTGACAAAGGTGGCATCAGTAACTCACTATATGTACTATGCTAATATTCTGGGCCAGTACTGCAGATATTCATATAGCTACCAACAGTGTAATGAACAAATAAAGTACAGGGTTGGACATAGTATGA
>NC_061094.1:33306568-33411568 GCF_015104395.2 Macrobrachium nipponense
GGCCAAGGATTAGCTGGATTCTCATTCTTGGCCAAGAACCTTCTTGGAATGAACACACTGCATTGCCATGTCTCCATCCCACCTTCTTCGATATGGCCTGAAGCTCACTAACTCTTTTAGCAGTTGCCAATGCTACTAAAAAGATAGTCTTCTTAGCAAGATCTCTCAGAGAGGATTCCTCTAACGGCTCGAATTTGCTAGAAGTTAAATACTTCAAGACCACATCAAGGTTCCAAGCAGGAGGCCTGCATTCTGATTGTTTCTTCGTACCAAACGACCTAATCAGATCTCTAAGGTCTCAGTTATTCGAGATGTCTAGATCCCTGTGTCTAAACACTGAGGTTAGCATACTCTTATAACCTTTTATTGTCGAAACTGACAAGCGTAAATCCTTCCTCAAGTATAGAAGGAAATCTGCGATTTGGGTCACAGAGGTACTGGATGAAGACACTTTCCTGTTCTTACACCACTTCCGGAAAGGGTTGTCCCACTTCGACTGATACACTGTGATAGTGGAGGTTCTTCTGGCTCTAGCCACTGCACTGGCACCTCTCTAGAATATCCCTCGCTCTGACCAGACGTTCGATAGTCTGAACGCAGTCAGGACCCAGAGCGAGGGTATTCTTGTGAAAACCTGTCGAAGTGGGGTTGTCTGAGTAAATCTACTCTTAGAGGAAGAGTCCTTGGCGTATCTACTGTCCATTCAGTACCTCTGTGAACCAACTTTGGGCCGGCCAAAACGGGGCTATTTAAGGTCATCCTCGTTCCTTTGCTCTCCCTGAACTTCTTCATCACTTTCCCCAGCACCTTGCTTTGAACGGAGGAAAAGCGTACAGATCTAAGTTTGACCAATCCATCAGGAATGCATCGACCGCCACTGCTTCCTGGTCTGGAACGGAGAAACAATATGTTGGTAACCTTTTTGTTCTGTCTGTCGCAAACAGATCCACTACCGGACGGCCCCACAACTTCCACAGGCTCTGGCAAACCTCCATGTGCAACGTCCACTCCGTCGAGAGAAGTTGCTCTCTTCTGCTCAACAGGTCCGCACCCACGTTCTTCTCTCCTTGTATAAACCTGGTGAGTATCACGACCTTTTCCTCTTCCGCCAAAGCAGAATTTCTTTTTGCCGAGATCGTAAAGGGGAAAAGAATGAGTTCCCCCTTGTTTCCGGATGTTATGCCAGAGCCGTGGTGTTGTCCGAGTTGACCTGCCACTGTCTTGTTTCGAATCAACTCTCTGAAGTGCTTCAAAGCAAGAAAATTGCCATCAGTTCCTTCCTGTTTATGTGCCACTTCGTTTCGACCTTGTTCCAAAAGTCCCGACACCTCTGAGGGCCTAATTGTCGCTCCCCAAGCCGCGTCCGACGCGTCGGAAAACAAAGACGAGGTCTGGGTTCTTCTGCTGAAGCGATATCCCTCTTGCTAACCTGCCTGGAGTTAGCCACCACTTTAATTCCTCCCTTTACTTCGGCCGGAATTAGAAACTGGAAGGAATCCGGTTGCAATTTTTTCTTGGCCATGAATCTTCGGGATGAAGAGGTTCTCATGTGCAGTCTTCCTAAAGAAATTGAAACCTCTCTAAAGCGAAGAGAGTGTGCCCAGTAGACTCATCCACTCTCTTGCAGAGCATCGGTCTTTCTTTAGAAAGTCCTGCACCTTCCGAATGCATTGGGCTTGCCTCTCGGGGGACGGAAAAGCCCGAAAAGTCACTGCCGATATCTGAATCCCCAAATAAACTATCTGTGTTGGGGCTCCAATTGAGACCTTTCCCATATTCACTACTAGACCCTAGGTCGTTTGCCAAGTCCAATGTTTGACTCAAGTCCTCCAGACATTGACTTCTTGATTGGGATCTTATCAACCAGTCGTCCAGATAAAAAGACACTCTGATCCCTCTTAAATGTAACCATCTCGCCACATTGGACATCATCCTTGTGAACACTTGAGGGGCTGTGCAAAGGCCGAAGCATAGGGCCTTGAACTGAAAGACCTGTCCTGAATCACAAACCTTAGATACTTCCTGCTTCCTGGATGAATCGGAATATGAAAGATGCGTCTTGTAAGTCCAGAGTCGCCATCCAGTCCCCTGGACGTACCGCTGCCAGTACTGAATCGTTCGTCTCCATAGTGAACTTGGTCTTTTCTACGAAAAGATTCAGTTGACTTACGTCCAGCACTGGCCTCCAACCTCCCGAGGACTTCGCAACCAGGAACAGACGGTTGTAAAATCCCGGAGATTCGTGATCCAGAACCGGTTCTATGGCTCCTTTCTCTAGCATGGAAGCTACTTGCTCCCACAGAGCCGCTTTCTTCTCTAAATCGTTGTAATTTGCCCAGAGGGCTCTCGGAGATGTTGCGAGAGGAGGTCTTTTCAAGAAAGGGAATCTTGTACCCATTCCCGAGCTACATTGACAGCCCAGGGATCTGCCTTCATATCCTGCCAAACTTCCCAAAAACCTTGAAGTCTGGCTCCCACTGTCGTCTGGAGGACTGAGTTCTCATTCTTTAGAGGGTGTCTTGGCTCCTCTTTTCGCGGGTACTCTCTTACCCCTAAAGGCGGGTCGAGCGAATGTTCTTCCTCCGAAAGGGCTGTTTGCGACGGCCTAGTATCCTTTGGAGTCTTCTTCACCAAGTTGGTTGGTAAGAACTTTTAACTGAAGAAGAAAGAAGATCTTGAGTGGCTTTCTGCGAAAGGGAAGAGAGAGCTATATCCCTAATCACCTCTGAAGGAAACAGCTGTTTCGAAAGAGGAGAGAACAGTAACTCGATTTCTGAGAGTTAGAAACTCCTTTTTTGAAGCGAACGAACACAACAGCGATCTCTTCTTAAGTACTCCTGCTGTAAATAACGAAGCCAGTTCATTCGTTCCGTCTCTCAGAGCCTTATCCATGCAGGACATAATGCTCTTAGCTGTTTCTAAGTCCTGCGAATCCTCTTCTTCTAGGGAGTTCGCTAGCGCTCCCAAGGACCAATCCAAGAAATTGAAGACTTCGAAAGTCCTAAAAATCCCTTTAAATAGATGGTCAAATTCTGAGACGTCCACCAGACCTTGGCAGACTGTAACGCCTGTCTGCGTGAGCTGTCTACTATCTGGAAAAGTCCCCTGGGAGGAGGCAGGTTACTCCCACAGGCCTAGACATTTTCTCCAGTAGCGTACCATACCCCTGAGTTTAGAAGTCCCCAAGAACCCCCCCCCCCCCCCCCCAAGTTAGCTGGAGGAAAAACAAAAGAGTATTTTCCCGCTTCTTTCTTCTCCTTCATCCAGTCATTCACCCGTTGAAGGGCCTTCTTTGCCGAAATCGACATTGTCATTTTAAGGAAAGAGGACTTCTTTGGAGTCCTAGTCTTGGAAAACTGTGATAAGGGGGATAATGGAGCTGTCGGTTTAAATTCCCCCTCAAAAACAGCCATAAGACGTGAAGTCAGAACCTTATAATCTGAAGAAGGTTCCGTATTCTTTTCTTCAATTACTTCCAATTCTTCTTCTGCTGAAGAAATGTCTTGTAAATCCTCGTCGTATTGACGCTTCGTTGAAGGAATAGAGTCCTGCCGCCTTCGTCCTGCGGCTACCGAGGCGTCGGCGTCCTGCCGCCTCTCGATGTCCTGCCGCCTGCGTCCTGCGGCTACCGAGGCGTCGGCGTCCTGCCGCCTCTCGATGTCCTGCCGCCTGCGTCCTGCGTCCATCGCTTCCTGCCGCCTGCGTCCTGCGTCCACCATTGTTCCCGCGTCCTGACGTTTGCGTCCTGCTTCTTCCGAAACTATTTTCCTCCTAGCGCCAGTGCGCCCTGCGTCCTCAGCGAACGCGTCCTTGTCTTCCCTTTTAGAAGACTTAATGGGAAGGAAATCGTCCTTACGCCTCGAAGATGCTTGTTCAGGAGCATCCCAAGACTTCACCAGCACTGCCAACTTGGACTGCATTTCCCGTAAGAAATGCTTCGTACCATCCTCCTGAATGGTAGACGACGAAGGGTGAGGATTACGAGCGGGACTGCGACCTAACGGAGAGCGATCTTGTACTCTAACCCGACGGAGAAATGACGAGGGGAGGATACATGAGAAGATGGAGGGGATTCTCCCATGGAAATACCATGCCGAGACGGACGTATATCACCAGTGCGTCCTGCGTCCTCTCTAGTACGAAAAATCCTTTTCCTCTTGATCGGCACTGCGTCCCCGTCTTCCGAGGATGACAACACCTCAGGACTACTCCAAGCCTCACTATCTTGCACCTGCCTCTCGAGAGCAGTTGATGTCCTAAACGTCCTCTTGAGTGGGCGAGACACCACTGCATATCGACGTTCTCGCTCGGAAGTCGAACCTTCGAGGACGCACACTTCCCAGTTACGCCTTTTCTGCGGCGAACTGTAACAGCCTGGGAACTTGCAACAGGACTGTTCGAAGGGACGCCTGGCCGTGTCAAAACCTCTCTCGCCTCCCTTCGACTGTCGACATGCCTTCTCCCTTGGGTCTGGGAGCTTGACAGAGGTCTAGTTCTAGGAGCACGAGAGAGACGATCAGACGCCCCTCCACTACACTTTCACTGACATCGAAAAGCACTAACTCTATCTGTAAGTCGCTGTATCTGGTCGCCCATGACGCAAGGGCAGCGAACACTTTCACAATATTTGTATCGTTCGCCTCCTCCGATACAGCAGCGGGCGCAGGAGATACCTGGGGAGAAGGAACTACCAATTCTACATTAGAAGGAGCTGGAGAGGAAATACATTCACTCCTTTTACTCGAAGAATTTGACTTCTCACTACGAGAAACAGATCTCCTTACACGATCTTTCTCAAGCCTCTCAACATATTTCATGAAAGACCTTCCATTCCTTCTTCTGACAAAATTCTCACATTCAATGCATCTGTTCTCCCAAGTACACACATTCTCCCTACACTTCTTACAAACTGTATGAGGGTCGACCGAAGCTTTCGGCATCTCCTTACACCCCTCTTTTACACACACTCTAAACATACTTCCAGTATCAGACATCTTTAAAGAACAATCCAAAGCGAATGCCAAGCTAACGTTTCCGAGTACAATACCAAAATCCAAGATCAGTCAGCAACGAGAATGAAAATTCTAGCAGGGAACCACCAACAATGTTGCCGGTTCGGCTGGCAGAGAAAATCTGGCCCAATTGGGAACGGTTCTAGCGCTAGCGCCACGGTAACGGTGGTGGTTGCCTGAACTACTAATAGGTTACTAGCGTTTGCCGCGAGTTTTGAAAATTTCTGCCAGGTGGAACAGAGAATATAGCTATATATATACCTGCCAGGTAAGTGTCATACATTAAATCTGGGTTTCTTTTGTCGAAACCCTGGATTCCTTCTTAGGTCCCCAGAGGGATTCGAGATGAGAGGAGCAGTCACCTGAGGAGGAGGCCATGATTGCTTCCCTGGAATCATTGTGCTGATGAATCAATGCTACAATCTACGCAAACTCTGTATCTCGGGGGTATTCTTGTCTCTGGGCAAAGGGCACTCCCGCCCTTCGAGAGAACAGTCCTCCTGATCTACTTTCTCCTGAGGGAGAACCTCACACAAACCCCCAGATACTTCCTTAACGATGAATCCTGCGGAGAGCACTTTGCAAGATTCCTCCTATCCACCTTGCCCCTCCCGGTGTAGCCCGAGGAAGTGGAGGGAATAGGAGAGGAGGATCAGATGCTCTCATTCCCCCTCAAAGTGACACTGTCAGAAGGAATGAGCCACGCCCTGGACAGCGGCACCGGGCTAGGAAAGCATGGTCGCCTTGGTGAGATGCTATCCAGAGGATCATGAAGAGGTTTTCGCTGAGCTGTAGCAGCGCCACTGCTAGCAGCACCACGACTACCAGACTGGCGAGAACGTGCATTGTCCTCATGATGCATCCCAGCTCTCTTTGAGGTCTAAACCTTCTGCAAAGAGGGCTGTACAGGGCACCTCCTCCTAGCTTCTCCAGATGCCTTCTCCCGAGGGACAGCAACATCGACCCTGGCACCTGACGAAGAGCCAGTCCTGGCTTTTGCAGGTGGGTCCGAGTTGCAGCTCAGTCCCTTCTCTCGTCCCATGCCACTGAGAGAAGACAGAGAGAAGAGTCCCCATCACTGACTGTGGATGTACGACTCCCCTTGGGGGGTTGTACACTCGGAGAAACTCGCGAATGAATCTCCAACACAGCCCCGGTTCTATGAGCGCCTTTGGTACTACAGACAGGAGAACAAACCTTGGTTCAAACTCCTGAGGCTCTTGAGACACTAGACAGCTGGGGGCAGCATCACAGTTCCCACTCCCAAAAGAGCAGGTGAGTCAACGAGAGAGCCAACTGCTTCCTCCGCGGGGGGACTTCTTAGGGGTCGGAGAAGCTACCTTCCTTTTCTTAAGCTGGGAAGTTTTTGAAGAGGTAGGTGAGGAGGTGGCAGACAACGACGACGACGAAGACAAAGATGAAGACGACAACACCTTCCTAGACCTCTTCTTCATCAGCTTCTGCAGGAGAGAAGTCAGGGCACCCAAAGGAGTAGCAGATGACGCAGTAGTAAGTCCAGGAGCAGGAGCAGGTTTAGAAGCAGGAGCAGGCACGGCAGCAGGAACAGCAAGCAGGGTCACTTCTGCCACCACCAGGGGTGACAGAGGTGGAGCAAGAACCATTGGTATGGGCAGGGGTACCACCCCAAAAACAGTAGGTGGTGGCACTGCAGTCACAGGCCCCAGGACATATGGGCTGGCAAATGAGCTCTGGTCCCCATCACCACAGTAGGGGACACGTTGGTCGGATGGTACGACCAAACCAGGTGGGGTGGCTTGTAATAATTAAGCTGAGTCACTGTCGAGGTAGTGGTGGTGACTACAGAATGGGTCACTGCAATGCTGCAATACTATCCAAGTGTGCCAGTAAAGCATGTGAAGACGGCGGCCCCACCTGTCCCAGCGAAACCCACGCCTGGTCTAAACCTGACACCTCACCTACAGAAGAACCAGTCAGGTTAGTAAGGGGTATCCCCACTCGCTACCTTCATAGTGAAGGGAGGCCCCCAGAGGAGTGTTCCCCTTGTCCACAGCCCCCCAACCCCCATTTCCTTCCTCCCCCAACTCATCAGGAGAGGAAGCAGAAGCAGAGACTTCCCCCAAAGGAAAGCCAGCGAGCACAGGACGATTGCCAGGAGAGAGGTAGGAAGACAAAAGGTCAGCTACCACAGGGGTGGTAGGGGGCATGTTACCCCCAACCAAAGATTTATACCTTCTCTCAGCAAACTTCCCCAACTGCACCATAGACCAATCACAGCACCCCGTACAAAGGTCTTCAAGATTACAACCATGAGCTTGGCAAGGTGGACAGAGGGTGTAAGGATCAACATCAAGGGAAGCACAGATTTTGCCACACTTCTTACCCTGCACACCAGGGCACTGACGGCTGGGGGCAAAACTCTCTAGCATATCAAGAACAAACAAGGAAAATTCACAACAGGATTGAAAAGAAATCAGCTGTAAACAACAGTCAGAAAGAAATCAGCTATAAACAACAGTCAGGCAGAGAGCGGTGATGCACAAGTCTATACACTATGACGCCCGAAAGCAAATTGGAATGTTTACACCCGGTCGGGAGGGACTCCCAATGACAGGACCGGTAGTTAACTACTGAACCACCTTGAATACAGATTTCAGCAGCTGTATACAGGTTTTGCCTTAAGTAACTCCTGTAGACCTAGGGTGCTTATCCGCGGCGGCCTACACTATGGCAGCTGCAGTTTTTCTATGCAGTTTTACTTACTGAACAAGAATTTTAAGTAATATTTATTCGGACGATTGTAATTAACCCCCAGGGTCCAGTACTAAACACGGCGAAATACATTGGACGGCCCAATCCCTAGTGGATGTCGTATCCGCGGTTACGTTCCTTGCAGTCCGTGCGGACTGCTTCTGTAGAAATACTGTAACTCCTATTGTGAAGGACTGAGGGTTTGTATATCATGTAAGAACAAATAAAAAAAAAATCCTAACAGGATGAGGGTTTGTATATCATGTAAGAACAAATAAAAAAAAATCCTAACAGGAAAAGCAAGTTGAACAACAATCAGGCAAGGGGGTCACAAAAACATGTCTGCATCGCAAGAAAACTGAAAGCAAACTGGAATGTTTACATCCAGGCAGGCGGGTCTCCCAGCCTACCGGATGGTAGCCTAGTTACTGCCTAACCACCTTGTTTAAGAGTTTTAATGGTTGTGTTCCATAAGCATATCGTATTATAAAGGACCAAGGGTTTGTTTTGTAGGAATAAATGAGGATCTTCTCAAATAGGCCTAGTGAGTAATCTACTGCTGATATATGACTAAAATTGATTAATTTCCAAAGTAGCCTATAGGTAACCTAAGAGAACTGTAACCATTATACGTACTGCAATGTAATACTGCTAACTTTGTAAAAGAGCTGCAGCTATTTATACAAAAGATGGTTCAATTAGACATACCTACCTAATAGTTAAACTATGATTAACCTCTAGGCAGGCCATAGAAAAATGACAAATCCCAAAACATAGGTAGTATACCTATGATGCAAAAGAGTGGTGCACCTTTTCTTCTAAGGGCTTCAGCCAGTTTTAAGGTGGATCAAAGACATATTTCAACATGGATGCACTCTAACCTAACCTCTCCAATCGTAGGTTGCTGTGCCCTAACCTGGATGGGAAGGATTCACCACCCATCGCTGGGTACCCCCATGGAGTTGTCATGCATAGCCGTATGTGATTCAACTTAACAAGTTCAATGACTAAATAATAAATTTCATAATTTACAGCTACCCTAGCTCTGGGTACTTTAACTAGGTAGGTACTAGGAACCAGCCTGGACCTAGGTACACTTGGTTGTTAAGCAATTCTAGTCTAGTAGGTTTAACAAATTGGCCTACCTAGCTCTAACATTTTGTGAGAATAACCTAACCAATATACTACTATGGAAGTTAATAGGACTGAACTGTCACACCTGACCCACCTCATTATGGGAACAATTCTTTAATAACTACCTAGGTATACCTAGGTTAGTAGGCTAGGTAGTACTACTAGCTACCTCGGTATCCGCCAACATAGCTACCTAGTAGGCTATTTTGATGTCAAATTAACAGTGTTAACATTAACGGCATTACTATATGTATCGACATTGATACTGTATTTATGGAGGTCTTGCCTCTCTCTAAACCATTGAGTAATCTACAAGGTATTACAATGTTTTCATGAACCGTAGATTACCTGGGAATGGGCAGTTTCCAAGTGTCAGTGAACGAACACCTGTCACCTGGCAGTGTTTACGTTTGGGGTTTTCTTCTTGTTTTGGTAGTTCAAGACATCAGACATTCACCCGGGACGCCCCCAACTTGAAGTGAGCAGTTGCCATCCTATCCGTTTTATGGTTTATATGAGAAAAAAAGCTAGACGAGAGATAAAAGTGCAAATCAATGAGGGGACAGAAAAACATTAGAAGAGAAGATTACTTACTTTACTTTGTTCGGTTTTATGTACAGATGGCCAACGAAGAATTGGCGTAGTTTCTTAATTCATTGTTCGTTATGGAAATATTGCCATATGCAGATGCCAGATTATTTACTTAACAATAAATAACATTTCCTTTCAAAGGTGCTATACTTGAAATAAATTACATTAGAATAGAATAGACTTATTCAACGTATTAAAGATCATTATTTTGCAAAGTAAGGAAAATATATACCGATGGGTCCACGATTTCTAATTTCATTCTCAACTCTAGCTTCATGACAGCATACCGAATCATTTTGAAGTTGGCTTTGCTGCCGCTCGAGTCTTGACTCAACGTATCGTACTGCACTTGGGTGTTGTCATTTCGTCTCCTACAGCCGATAAACAATACATCAAGCTTGGCGTTAACATTCTTTGAAAACGATGTTTAATTAAACTAATTTTGTCCTTTTTGATCAATAAAATCATTTGCATGATACATTTAGTGGGCCTAAATCGGACTTCTGATTTTCACATATGATTAGCCTAGGTCTATTTTCAGCAGTATACTGTCTCGGATATGTAATATTAATGAATATTTAAATCGACAATATATATATATATATATATATATATATATATATATATATATTAATCTGCTTTATTTGATTATTCCCGTTATTCTCGTTTTATTAGCCATGTTTGCCTTTCTTCTTATACTTTTCATAATTGCTTAACATAATTAACTCAGACCTAGCTATTCAAAGTCAAAAAGCAATCATAAAAAAAAATCAAACGAATATAATTCAGTCTTATTTTTTATCGAATTCCTTGCATATCATCCTGTTTCATTTGGACGCGTTGGAAAGCTGTGGGAGTCAAAACTGACGAATACATTAAGAAAGGCTTACTTTCATTAAAGCTTTCTTAGGTTGATCTTTCTGTAGCTATTCATTTCTTCTAAATAGAAATTAATTCAAATTAGTTTCACATGTATACCTAGACCTACTACCATAAACATTATAAGTAGCTGATAGGATAAGAAATATGAAAGGTGACGTTCTCGTTTAAGTCTATTTCATATGTTTTTATTTATTTATTTTGTTTTTTTGAAGAAAAACCTACTGCTTTAATCAAGGGTTGCTCTTTGACGGCTACAGGGTGTAACACGAGTGTATTCACACATTTTGGGGAATGAAAGATAAAGTTTCTTTGAACAGAAAATATTTTATAAACACATTTTAAGGCGTCCGTTGTCGGTGCGGGGAATTTTAAAATAACCGTTATCATTCCTGATGCTTTCATGCGATGGAGTTCGTAGAGAGAAGTCGGCTCGAGTCGCTTGAGATGTAGAAGAGAGCGGAGGCGGCGTATAGGAGTGATGGAGGGATTAGGCCTATGTTAATAAAGTATCTCCAATAAAATGTATTCTTTAGGTTTTGAAGAAAAAAAATGCATGCATCATTGAAACCGTTTCCCTCCCTATCCGTGGTATTCACTGGCCACCGATAAAAAACAAAACAAAAAGAGTAAGCCTAACTGAATCTCTCATCCATCAAAGATAAGTTTGCTTATTCATTAGACTTATTCATTAGACACCTATCAAAGATTTCAAGTGTAGATTAAAAAATCTCTTCCTCTCCATCTAAAGTATTCATCAGACACCAGTCATAAGTGTAGAGCTAGTCATGATTCCTGGTTCAGCAATGTCGTGACGAGGCACTAGAATTCAAAATTCACAAATGAATGTTGCTCAGCAACATTTACACTACTATATTAACTTGCTCTCTTGTGGTGCTTTGAGGTGTTCCACCTGTAGGCCCATGTTCTAAATTTTGCCGTTCTTTAAACAATTTAATTCATCTATGTATGATTCTCTCCGGTTTATTAAGCTTTCTTGGATATCTCTCCAACAGGAACTTGCACCGAATGCAGTGCAATAATTGTCTCTCGCTCATCGAGGGATGTTTCCTAGACCGATAAATGACACATTGACAGATTCCCGTGCACATAACATCAAAAGCAATAGAGTGAGGTCGCCTGGTTCACACTGTTAGGATATCGTTTTTTTTTTTTTTTTTTTTTTTTTTTTTTTTTTTTTTTTTTGTTTTTTTTTTTTTTTTTTTTTTTTTTTTTTTTTTAATTTGATAGCGTTTTGTGAGATTCTAATGTTTTCTGTAAAATTTAACTAATGGAATAGTTTAACTACCTTCTACTTAATATTGAAATGATAATTTAAGGACTATGTTTATGCGTTACTACTAGTGATAGGTGTCTCCTATCTATTCGGTAATGTATATCTATGGTTGTGATATGACGTTTTTATCACTTCGTTTCGTTTACGTCAATTTTGCTATATGGAAAATAGTTTTACACAATAACATAATATAATGTTCTAAAGATATCAGTGACTGTTTCAAACGTCATTACATATGATTTCTTCGATCTTTGAAAAGAAAAATAGATAAATAAAGCATGAATCGTGCGTCAGGCAGGTGAACGAAAAATTATGAAACTCTGCCAATAGTTTTTTGGCCGACAGTACGAATGCTCTCTCGCCTGACCTACAATTTTGTTCCAGGTTCAAATAGCATATATGCTTCACTTACATGTCTGATTACAATATTTATTTCAGGTCTAAAGAAGCTTGAGTAGTTAACTGTCGGCGCTAAATGGTTGCAGTTTCTTCATAAAAATCTCGTTTTCTTATGTTACATCGCAGTGTTGCTTAAAACACATTCAGCAGACAAATCAAATTTAAACGAACATGCAAGTAGCATATCTCAAGTTTAAAGGGAATGACACTATCACACAGAATTATCCGTTATTGACGGGGCTGCTTTTCTAAAATCAATTTAGCTGTAGTGAGCCATCTAGTAACAATTTCGGGAGGTCAGTTGTGAGATCAGTTACAGCTGTCAAATCATCTAATTACTTATGAAGGTAAATTTATCTATATCTCCTTATTCTTTTTTTTAATGAAAGCTACATTTCTAAAATAGTGTCTACAAATTTCCACTACATATAGCATTTGATCTAGAGCAATAGCTGTTTATCAATCACCCCGGTACTCCCTAATTTTTCCCTTTCTCTATGATTTTACTTTTATATTATTTATTTGTACTATTTACAAATCAAGCTTTTTCCAAGTTTCTTTTGTATCGACTGATAAATATTCAAGTTTGTTTCACTTTATTTCTGGTCTTTTATGCTTTCAACTTTATTATATCTTACATTTTGGTCGTTTTAGGTACGCTGTTTTCAATACTGCCCAGGGTTAGGTAAATCTGACATCATTTGTGAAAATTTTGCACTAGACTACTTGACTTCATTTAAAAAAATCGATCATTCATCAAAGAGGTTGATTGTTGTTGTTGTTGTATTAAGCCAACACTTCTTGTTGGCACGGGCCTTTCCCTTGTTCGGCCCGTAGGTGATCTGAATAGATTCTTTAGGTACATGGTTAGTTTTTTTGAAATTGGAAATATCTTTAGTTGTAGAGATAGGAGTGGACAGGGGAAGGATGATGGTGTCAGTAAGAGAGGGCCATCATGTCATATTATAGTAGAAGTTTGAAGGAATGTAAGGCTTTCGAATATCGGAGAAGCGGTGCAGGTGGGGTTGTCCAACCCTTTACTCCCTTGGGTCCCTGCGGGAGGATTTCAGTTGTAGGTAAAGTTTTAAAAGAATGATAGTGGATGATGTGGATAGAGCCTTACAGTGAGGGGATGTGACGAGGGTGATTGATGTCACTTATTAGTTTGATTACCTTGGTGGAGGTAGGTTGTAGAGCACCTGGCCATGCTCTTTTAAGTTTTCAATGATTGTCATTGTGACTGTGGCAGCTGCATGCTCAGCATCTTGTGCAGGTACTTCATTTTGTGCTGCACCTCTTAGCTGTGCTGTTTCTCTGCATTCCAGCAGGTAGTGAAGGAGTGGTTGCTGTGTTTCTTCTTGACAGTGTTCACATGGTCTGACACTGTTTTCCACAATTTCCCAACAGGCTTTATATCCTAGCCTGAGTCTGTGGATGATCACAGCAAGTTTTCTTGGTGTGTGCCTGTCTATGGGAGGAGGCACTAGACCAGTCGATGTCTTATACCATCTGGCAGACGGTGAGTTCTTTTCTACCCACTCACGATGGTCTTTTAGCAATTTTTCTTTGCAGAGTGGTTTCATTGCATTCTTGACTTGTTGCAGTGCAGGTTGTATATGTATTTGCACTCTGTCAATGTGTTTTGTACTTTTGGCTAGCTCATCAGCCCTCTCGTTGCCTGGAATTCCTATGTGACTGGGTATCCAGTTTAAGGTGACAGGTCTTCCTCTTTCGCTGTGCTGGTGTAGCAGTGTTTTAATTCCAGCCAGCAGTGCCTTATTTTCTTTATTTTTCTGTTGTTGCAGGGCTTGCATTGAGGACTTTGAGTCTGTGTGGATGATTTCAGGCCCTTCTTCATTCTCCAGTGAGTACAGCAGTGCCTGTCTTATTGCTGTTAACTCTGTCTGCATAGTGGAGGCGTAGTTGGAGGTCCTCCAGCAGGCTGTGAAGTTTCTTGAATATACTGCAGCTCCCGTAGTTAGATTCTCAGGATCTACAGTGCCATCAGTGTAATATGTTTGTGCCCCTATGGTCTCAGTGTTTCTGATTGCTTCATAGGCCGCCGCTCTTAGCTCTTCTCTTGTGCAGTCCTCTTTTGCTCTTGGCAGGCTTGTGTATTTGTATATTGCAGTGCCCTTCTTCCAGGGTGGTAGTTGTTGTGTGCCCTGTGTTGTGTCTGGAGGTAGTTGCAGCAGTGTTTCTGCCATGCCTAGACTCTTGATGTTGTCACTTTGGTCCTTACCATAGGAACTCGAAGTTTGAATCTCTGGGTGTTTAGCAAGTTCCTCTCTTGCTCTTTTCTTAGAGATGGAATCTCTTTCTGAGAGGAACATCTTGGCCATTGTGCTTGCATTTCGCTGTGCAATCCTATTCTCTAGTTTTGGCAAGTTAGTTTCAAGCCTGAGGTTGCACAGCCTTGTCCATGTAGGTGCTCCTAGCATGAGCCTCATTGCATTGTTTTGAATGAACTCCAGTGATTCTTTCTGAGCCTCTGTCAGCCTCATCAGAGTGGGGGCAGCATAGTCCACCAATGTTCTAGTGCAGGCTAGGTAGTACTTCCTTTGTATGTGTTCATTTGCTCCTTCCTTCAGGGATGACATGTATCTCATGGCGGCCAGTCTTGCATTTGCTCTTTCTCTCAAGTACTTGATTTCTTCCTTGAAAGTTAGCTGCTGATCCATGACAACTCCCAGGTACATGTAGCTGTCTACCCATTCTATTGGCTCAGCGCCTATTGTTAGTGGTTGCAGCGGTCTGTGGGCTTTTATTGTCATGGCCTTTGTTTTATTTATGTTTATTTTTAGGCCTAGCTCATTTTATTTATTGTTGATGTCATTGAGTGCCCTTTGCATTCTGGGTACTCTAACAGCTCCTCTTGTTACTACACACACATCATCGGTATAGATGAAGATTTCTACGCCTTCTGGAAGCTGCAGGGAGGCTATATTCTCCATTAGTATATTGAATAGAAATGGACTCAGAATTCCTCCCTGAGGGGTGCCATTTTCCAAGTCGTGGAATGTAGACATCACTCCTTGGAATTTTACTCTGGCCTGCCTTCCCAGCACGTAGTTTTTTGTCCAGGCTAGTAGGTGTCCCTGGACTCCCTTCCTTACTACTGATTGAAGTATTGCTGCTGGACTGGCTAGTTCAAAAGCCTTTTCAAAATCTATGAAGACTACTGTGGCCTACTTCTGATTTATATAGCTGAGAACATCTGTTATGCACTCTGTAGTTCCGACTTCTTCCTGATATGCATATAGCTGCTTGTGCAGTGGACCAATCTTGTACTTCATTCTATTTAGTACCATTTTTTCTCCAGTTTTCTCAATGCATGACACCAATGCGATTGGTCTTGGGTTCTCTGGATCTTTAGGTTTGAGGATTGGCTGCGTGTCTTGCTGCCGCCAGGTTTGTGATCTTGTGTGTTCGATGTGTGTTTTGTTCAGGATTCTCAGAAAGGCTGTTTCTCCTGCAGGACCCATTTTGCTGATCATGGTGTATGTTATCCTGTCTGCTCCTGGTGCTGTGTCTCTGCCAACTTTAAAAACTGCTTTCAGTTCCTCTACTGTGTAAGGGGTGTCAGTATCATCTGGTCTGTGGCAGGCTGCATCGATCTCCTCCCATCGAATCGGTGCTAGTTGATCCTGAATTCTTCTTGTTGTTTTCATGGGGAGAGGTTATACCTGAGCTAGTCCTATTGGCGAAGGATGTTGCCAGTCTTTCCGCTTCTTCTAGTGGGTGAGGGTGAGTTGCTATGGGTGTTCTCTTCTTTCCGGCTACTCTGTTCAGCCACTTCTATAGCTCCGAGAGAGATGTGTACTGTGATAGTTTTGTACACCATTCCATCCACTTTTCAATTCTTATCTCTTGCAGCTGCTGTTGAACATCATTTTTGACTGCTTGTAGTAGTTCCCTGTTTTCTGTTGTCCTTCTTTTCCTATAGTTTTTTTTGTTACCCTGTTCAGTAGGGTTTTCAGTCGTCTTACTTCTGGGCAGTAGTACCAGGAGTCTTTGTAGGTGTGGTCTCTTCTTCCTACTCTCATGGGTATTGCCCTGTTTGCAGCATTGTGTATAACCTCAACTAGATCTTTTTCTAGCTGATCTGTCTTCTGGAGGTATGTATTGTGCTGCCCACTCTTCGAGGGCTAGACGAAATACAACCCAGTCTTCTAGGTCTTGGTTCCATGTCGGAGGAGGTGGTGGTATTGGCGGTAGTTGCTGCATCTCCAGCTTTGTTACTGTGGCAAAGTGGTCGCTCACTAGTGTCGTGTGTACTTGCCACCTTGTTAGGTATCTGATTGTCGTTGTGGCAAATGTCAAATCTAATCTGCCTCCTCTTATGTGTGTAGGTTGCCCTGAGTTGAGTAGTGAGACTCCTTCAAACTCATCTAGAGAGAAAGCTATGTTCTCTCCAGGTTGGTTTGTGGTCGATGGGGATGATAGCAGAGGGTGATGTGCGTTGAAGTCCCCACATATAATTGTTGGTGAATCTGCTGCATGTGCGAAGAGCTGTGTGAGCTGTAGTTCTCCTGGTTCTTCTCTATGTATTTTTCTATATATGTTGTATATATCTATCCTCTGGTTTAGCAGTGTGATTCTCACTGCTAGGGTTTCCACATTGTTGCCACAGGGGATTGGGTTGTGTGTTCTCGCTGTTGGGATTGTATTCTTGACGAGAATTGCCAATCCTCTGTCTGTGCCTACGCATGGGGTTGTGTAGACATTATATCCAGTTATTCTGAATTTTGTCCCAGTTGTTAGCATGGTTTCTTGAAGTAGAATGATGTCCACATTTTCTGTTTTGCAGACTGCAATTAGTGTGGCTGCCTTTGTCCTTATTCCACCAGCGTTCCAGTTGATGATCTTCAGCATGATTGGTATGTTGAGGAGAACTGTCTGGGGTCCCTTGGTGCGAATGTTCTTCCAGTTTCTCCTGTCATGCCTTCAGTGACTGATGGTGATGATGAGGATGAGTTGGATGAGTTGAGAGGGGTGTGGTTTATTGGTTCAGAGGATGTGGAAGGTGAGGGGTTGAGGGTGGATGTGGAAGGTAGAGGTGAGTGGGTTTGAGGAGTGGGTTTTGGTGCAGCTTGGGTCGCTGCCTCCTTCATAGAGGTAGAGGGGGAGGGGGACTTGGAGGCTCCTTTGATGAAGCTCTTTAGAAGTACTTCTATGCACTCTTGGACAGTTCCCGCGTTGATGTCTCCCTTTATGATGCGGTTGGAGAAGTCTGTCAATCTGTCCCTGAGATCGATTGTTTTGATGTAAATGGTCCTTGGCAATGGTTTAGGTGCCTGAGGATTTGTTTGCTGGGGGGTGGGTCTTCTGAATGCAGACCTGGAGCTGAAGAGGTTGATGCTATTTGAGTGGAGTAGTTTCTTTTGTTTAAGACTGGTTGATTATGCGGTAAAATTTTATGCCATTCAAGGGCTTGATAAGTTAGAAATGTAGTAGGCCTACTGTTTCGACAATTAAAGAAAAAAAAAGAAAAAAAGTTTCATGTAGGTCCATCAAATTCTAGAGGCTGTTTACTCCATGTCTCTTGAAGTTAGATTGTTGTTTTTCCTACATCACTGCATACATAGACTGTTGTTTATACTGTGTGCGTGTGTGTGATTCGTAAACTTGATAAATATTTTCTTCAGTCTCGATATTTGCCATTGGAAATGGGTCGACATTACTGCATGTTTTTTAAACGGTTTTACTCGCCTAAAAACAGCCTCGTACTCGGTTTTTGTTACATGGATCAAAATTGCTATATAAGTTTTCTATTTCATTGGAATAAAAACTGAGCAAATTTATTTGTATGTCCTTTATTGTCACTTCCTGAGAGAGTTGATTTCATTCTTGTAGCTGCTTCCTGTCCATACATTCTTCTTTTATCTATCGCGTATCTGTCTACAGTACAATACCCTTTAACTTTCTGTCAGGCCAGTCCCCTTATTTCACTATCAACTAGATATTTATTCCTCTCATTTCAGGATATTTCCTTCTTCGGTTAATTTCGGCTTTCCGTTTTCTTTTCGTAGCTATTCTTATTTAGCCTTTAAACAACGACGAGTTTTCTTTCATTTTCAGATTTTTCATAATGATCAGATGTTAACTGTTATATCATGAATAAAACAGCTTTCCATAAAAACTAAAAACTTTCCGAATTTTCTTGCATATATATATTTTATTCTACAGACAATTTTTCTCCGGGTTTCTGTAATTGTAAATGAGTCAGATTAATGCCTTTCAATATGTCTCAGGTTTGTTCATAATTACATAAAAATTAACAATTTTGTTTTGAGAAAACCAGTCAACACTAATTTTATCTCTTTTACTGCATCACTATTAATATTGGTTTGTTTTCCGAATTAGAACAGTTATTGCCACCGTAAGTTAAAGTTACCACATTTAAGATTTAAACTTGTTTCACCATGGAAATTGTTTAAATAATATTTATTTCATTGCTTATTGCTATTGTGGTTGTATCTAGTGGTTGATAAAGCACTCGTATTCCAACTTTTATATCTTCATAG
This sequence comes from Macrobrachium nipponense, assembly GCF_015104395.2. Taxonomy (NCBI): domain Eukaryota; kingdom Metazoa; phylum Arthropoda; class Malacostraca; order Decapoda; family Palaemonidae; genus Macrobrachium; species Macrobrachium nipponense. Next base: position 33,325,138 of record NC_061094.1, read on the forward strand.
AAAGTTTAGTGGATGGAGTAAACCTCTTTCTGCGTTCTAGTTTATTTAGTGCGAATAATCTACTTCTTTAGATGTCACATTAAAGCAATCAAATTGCAATCCTTTTGTTCTCTGGACGCACTACTCTTTCCTTGTAGTTTGTTTTGTTATTGTTCGAGCAAGCCAGTCTTCCCGCAGTATGTCTCTTGCTCTTGGAGCAGCCCGTAACTTTATTTTGTAGTCGTTCTTTACAAGAAGCTGGCTATATGCCAGCACGGGCTCTTTATTCTGCCTTAAGAACAAAAAAAAAAAAAAAAAGTATTCCCGGTCGCGGTGGATCTGTACTGTTAATACATGTTAACAGATTGATGTCTTGTAGTGGTGTTCCTGCCATATATACATAGAGGGGACCCTGCCCATGAGGGAATATTTATTTTGGTTCAGAACAGTATGTTAATAGGTCCCTTGACCATCTTTTGTAATTTTACAGAGTGAAATGCTGTCAATAAATTCTTCCTTCGAAACTTAGAATGGTCCAGCTTGAATCTCGTTGATGGAGTCCTTAGGTTCGAATTTTTAATTGAAGATATATTTCGAACACAAATAACCTAATGGCAACGCTTAACCTTCATTGCTAAGGATGCCAGGTTTAGAATGAAAAAAGGATTTGTATGGCATTGTAAAACTGAGAATAAAACACCTGCATTTCACACATACAGACAGACAATCACACGTAGTATATACTAAGACTTTACTCCATAATATTATTTAGACCAGATATGAGTGTTCTCGGCACACGTGGAAATTTTCAAGATGGGAATGGATTTTAGAAATCATAAATTTTATGTTCTAATACATTTTTTTTTAAAAATTTTTAATATTCCAGATGTATCCAGTTGTTTGCGTCGTAAAAGAACTCGACTGCTTAAGATGATGAAAATTACAGTTTTTAACTCTTAATGAAAAAAAAAAAAAAAAAAAAAAAAAAATGTGCGTGAAATGAGGATAAATCACCCCGTAGGGTTTCATTATCTAAAGGCCAAATTCACAAAAGACCCTTTATTTCTATTTAACCGTTAACTATTCATATGCGTATATTTCTATCCCTTCCTAACAGAGGAAGTTTTAAATGATTATGTGACTTTTCAAATTAAATGTAAAATGTAACATCGTTTTGTCCCTGTCAAAACAACTTAAAGATTATTAACATCAAACAGTTTTGTGATAGATCTATTTATTAATCTATTACTATGACAATACAGGTAAGCTCTTTTATTACGATGACAATCTATAGATAAATTATATTCAAATCCTTTAAGTGAAAAGTTGATACAGTGAAATTAAAACCTAAAGCATCTTTTTTCGGAAAATATATTAATATCTGTTTTTACGAACTGTTAATAAGATGGCTTGATAAACATAGACAAGTCGGTTATTAACTGTAAAGGTATGAAAGAATGCACCTTTGTATGTTAAGGTTTGGTCAAACAGAGGAAATATGAGGAAAATACAGGTTTGTCAGGTGCTATATGATCAAAGATATTATGGATATCAAGGAAAGGCCAAATAAAACTGTAAAATGAACAGAGATTTCCTTACTCAGGTTTTAACTTGGGAAGATAAATGTGAATGATTCAGGATATGTATGTGAGTACACTTTTAATGAAGGATATTTCCCCGAAATTCCTCAGATACTGTGACTGCTTTGCACCGAAGTTAAACCTTTTAAGATTAACGGCCAGTTAAAAGACATGCATATATCATTGTATGAGAGAGAGAGAGAGAGAGAGAGAGAGAGAGAGAGAGAGAGAGAGAGAGAGAGAGAGATTTCAATATTCTCAATATTCTAACTGGAATTCAGTGTTCTATCATTTTTGCAGTTCAGTGGATTTCAATATTCTCAATATTCTAACTGGATTTCAGTGCTCTATCATTTTTGCAGTTCAGTGGATTTCAATATTCTCAATATTCTAACTGGATTTCAGTGCTCTATCATTTTTGCAGTTCAGTGGATCGTAGTGTAAAATACAAATGTGTAAGCATTTTGTTGTCGTTTTATTAACATCTTGAAAGCTGACTTTGACAATTCCGCTACTGTCTTCAGATGACAAAATACCAAATGTAAAAAGGTTAGTTCACCTGATTTACGTTATTCACACATTTGATTAGGCCCATTGATGTGTTGTTTATTTAGGAATATGTAATTACTTTAGCTTACGTGAATTGTGCCTTACGGTTGTTGACAATTGCATAAAAGCATTACACCTACCTACCTACCTACCTATAACCTGGTACTAGGTAGCCCGTTACAGTTTTTAGCTGTCATGTTGCAATTGATGAATTAAAATCAACCAAAATCATAACTGTCATAGACAGTCGTTGAGAAAGTTACTCAATGTTTTTATAGGCTAGACCTAGCCTACTAGTAGATTAGGTACCCCATTCTGTTATGAGGCCGAAAATAGCTTGAGATTAAATGTTACCACCTATAATAGGAGTTTGACTTTAATATCCCATGGCAACGCATCCTAACCTGGCATAGGCCTACTTAGCCTAGGTATGCCTCCCTTACCTAAGGTAACTTAGGTCATTGGTTCTAGTCTCTGACCAAGGGAGCTTTTTGGTGATAGGGGGAAAGACTGCCTTAGATTTATCGTCATCAGGTGGATCAGCCTTATTCACTCAATATTTAATGGGTGAAACAAGAATACAATTACATCTTTAAGCATATCATTCAAATGATTGAAGTTTCGTCAACATAATGTGATATAGGTATGAAAGCGCCATACGAACTGAAATAAGCATGTGAGGTCTTCTTAAAATATGTTGGTATTTCTATATAAGCATTCTGCATTGTTCGTCCCTGCGAATACGAAAGCCACCAGAATTGGGGCTTCAAATGTATTTCGCCGTGTTTAGTACAAGTCCCTAGGGGCTAATTACAGTCATCCGAATAAATATTACTTAAGATATTTGTTCAGGAGGTAAAACCGCATAGAAAAACCACAACTGCCCTAGTCTAGGCCGCTGTGGAATAGTAATATAGATCTACCAATATGTTTTCAAGACAGTTTTAAATCCAATATGGCATCGACCGACTGAGGTGCCGTTCGTAACCGGCATTGATGCCACGGCGTTCCCAGCCTTCCCAGCGCTCATTTGAACAATATTAGTGTATATAGCTATGTAACGTTTATTGATCTTACTCAAGATTGCAGTTGTAATCAGCACAATAAAACAACATTTTGTTGTCTGTATTAGTGAAAGTATGAAACTTCTTATTCCCGAGGTCATGGTTTGAACTGAAATTCATTTTTACCTTGTAATCGGTGGTTTTATCCTTACTGCCATCACAACTGAAACTCTACAGTGCTTTGATTGTAATTATACACATTTTGGTCTTAATTCACTCCAAATTGCACTTGAACTATGTTGCTGTCCCTGGTTCCTAAGCACTCACTCCACAAACACAGTTGCAGGCAGCACATGACTTCATTGTTTATGAGGTGCTAACTGTTTACCTTACTCATTATTTAGTTTAACTTTACTTTGTTACTTCAAAATGTTTATTTTAATTCATGTCTATTATCCCTTTTTTGCAACCAAATTAACCCCCCAAAATTACAGATATTTCTAAAGTAGATATGAACAGACGACGGCAAAATTTCACCGTTGCCAATTTAGTGGAACTTCACAGATACGCCGATGCATTTACAAACTGTTTCTGAATTCTAGTTGTCATAGTAAGGCAATAATGATAAAATTGCTCTAATATGTATATGTACTACAAATAGATACGCTAATTTCACTTATTTCCCCGGTTTTGTTTAAGTCTTATACCCAGTTTGGAGGGTAAACACATACCAATTGGCAACATTGATAAACAATAGAAGAGCGCGAACAACGCTGTAGGTACTGTTCACAGCAAAACTTGATATTTGAGAGGAATCTAGTTACTTTTTCAACAACTAATATTTTCAAATTAATAATCATGAATATGTAAAAAATTTATGCAATTCATGACCTTATACTGATGTTTAACTATTTATTTAAATAATTATCTAGTGCACGCTTCTTCTTCTTTCTACTGAAAAAGCGTCAGTTTCCTTGGATCCCAGACGGGCATCGTCATTGTTGACAATTGTTGTGAAGAAAGTGCCCCAACGTCTATGGATAAAAGTGATGTGTGGATTTAGCACACAGAATGGAAAGGTTATTGACACAAGTGACTCCGCAAACATCGAGATGGTGTCAATCTTCTACATTTTTGGTGTTATAAGTAAAAATTTTGAAAGCGTCATGGACTGCGCATGGCTAGACTTTCATTAACCTCTGTTTAATTGTAAAATATGACCTTAATTTCTAACTGGAGAAAATACTTACTTCGAAAGGATATTAGAGGTCTCAAGCTGTTGCTCTCACCACCGATGACTCGTGACTGGTGCCCATCTCTGGTGTCAGGATGTGTCAAAATGCTTTTTTGGAGGGTGGATCCACACACAGTGAAAACTGGATCAGCTAGTCCAGTCGGTTGTTTCCCCTACTGCAGAATATACTAGTCCTTAGCTATGCACGTATGATGTCCCAATGGTGAGGTCCAGGGGAGCAAAGTCCCATCTTCCCTGACCAGGTCAGGTCACAGCACCTAGGATGTGTTAGGCTATTAAGGGAAGATTAGATTAGAATGCATCTCTGTAAACAATATGTCGTTGCTACTTTGGCTTGCTATCTATGCTTCACCTACCCAGAGTGCTACCTAGTTAGTACTAAACACCGTACAGTAAATGTAAAGTAGACAGCCACAAGAAGATATTGTTTATTAGTATAATATGTTGACTGCACAATATAGAAATTTCTGTATATAGTAATATTTTGATCCCCAAGGGTCTAGTACTGAACACAATGTCCCAAGGAGTTTCTGCCATTTTTAGTACTACTAGTACTTTGGAGTAGGTGACATGTAGGTAACAAGCCAAAGTAGCATCAGTATGTCTTTGATTTGATTTTAAGCAGGCTGTTAACATTGGAAATGGCCTAGGTCTAATTATTGCAACTCTTCTGCACTTCTACCTCTCTTTTGATCCCCCACCCAATTTAGCTTGATGTATGGTAGGCAGCTATGAAAGTAAATATTCACTATTGATTTCCATTTGAAAATTGGTGAAATATAATTGTCTGATAGTTTGTAATGTAATTCTGATGGATTTGATATTCATTTCTGCTGGAAGCATTTGGTTAATGCACTACAACCATACCCCTACCTAATAGTGATTATGTATGTGTGATGGGTTGTGTGGCTTAATCTGGAAAACAAGCATAATCCTGATGTAGATGATGCTATGCATTGTTCTCATCTTCTCAGTATTCAAATGTTTTTGCTCAGTCTTTCAATAGAGATATAGCTAAAATGAGTGCATGGTGCAAATTTTACCCATAGTATAAGTGTTAGCAGCTTGAAGGCATATCAGTCCCGCCCCCTCCCTACCTAGATCTTTTCATTGACAGTTTCTTCAGCTGCATGCAACTCATTCGAAATTTAGGTGTCATTCTTGATTTCCAGTTCATTTTTGAGAAACATTCTCTGTATGCCTTCTTCAGCTGGACAAAAGTTTACACAATGAGACCCTTTTAAGGATTTTTGGAGACCTGCCTATTTTTCTTATTCTTCTTTGATGTGAATATTATTCCTCTGTAATCTTCAGTGGCAGACTTGCATCTTAAATAGATGAACAAAAACTTGAGTTTTATTAAAATTCTGATCTCTGTTGTTGATATTAATCTCTGGCATCATTATTCACTAAGCTAATTGTGAATGCTGTACAAAATATAGTATTCCTTAATTCTGATCATTCTTTGCCATTCATAATATACTAGATGTAAAGTCTTGCCTCTTCTACTGTAAGGTGCATTACCACACAGATTTTTCTAAGTTTTATAACTGTTGAGACCAAATTGTGAGTAACCTTTAAAATCCTGTACAGTAGTTGAATCGTTGGAACCTTGAGGTTCAAACTAGGTACAAATACCTTTTTATTGTATTTACCTTATTATTCATTTTGATTTTTTTTTAACCATATGTGTTTGTTGTTATTTATCCTACACGTTTTTCTTTGTTATTTCTCTTTCTTGGATTATTTATTCTTTGCTTCTCAGTTTTCTGTTCTGTTCAGGGTTGCTTTCCTTACTGGGGCCCTTAGGCCTGCAACATTCTGCATTTCTGCCTAGGGTTGCAGCTGAGCTAATAATAATGATAATATGTAATAGGATTTTTGATAGGAGAAAGAACTGAAAATGAATGAAAAATGCAAATATACAGTTATATAACATTTTCAACTTAACTTGACTTAGAGCACTGGGCCCCACGTAACTTAACCTGCCCCTAAAAGTATGGTTTTTCACTGGTGTTCCCCCCTTTTGTTGAACAGAGATTAATATTTGTTTCATCAGTCACATCAAATTTCAACTGCATATCCAGGTGAAATAGAAGCTTTATGATCCATTGCAGAACTCATGAATGAACAAATTATTTTCTGTATTGGGGAAAAAGAAAGTTCTTGACAAATTATGGAAGACTGCACTTGTAAAACTGTGGAGTGATAACACCAGTTGCCCCCAAACAGTATGGAATAGAAGCAGAGCAAATAATAGGGTAACCAGTCATTTCCAAAGAAATTTAAAAATTTTCAAAAGTCTCATATAAGAATAAAAAAAGCAATTTAAACATAACATTACTTAATGAAATTTATAAGAAATCACCGTATGTACTGTATTTAAGTTTTTGTGCTGTATTCTCTGAGAACCTTCACATTTCAGGAGGGTAAGGTCATGGCCAAAGGAGCATAAAATCCAAAAAAATACCTTCACTTTCCAAACAGAACTAAGGAATCTTATGACTGGTTGAGTGATAAAAATATCTTGGAAAGCATATGTTGTTTGTTAATGGTAAATTTTGCAGTTAGGTAAAAACTCTGTGGGGCTAGGAAACTAAACTTGAATATCCTGTAATAATACATATAGTGCCTTTGATAAAGAAAAGTTATCATTTTTTCAGCCTACTAAAGGTTGTCAGTTATTTACAATCTTGTTGTAGCTTGGCTTTAGAATTAATTTGAACATAGCATAATACAGAAAAATGGGAAGACCCAGATCTACTTGGATAAGAGCTAAGAGAAAGCAGGAGATTTGTGGAAGGTAAAGCACAGGAGAAAACAACTCTGGTTGAAGTGGAGAATGTCTTGGATCTGACTGAAATATTGCACTCAGTAAGGATATTGTTTATAATACTATATGTTATAAGAATCTAACATATTCCTACATAAGTTAATAGAGTACTGAACATTGACTCATCAATTCCTCCATGAGGATTTGACGAGAAATTAAAAAGCAGTGACCTTTGAATGTATGTTGATAGGTGCAGGAAGTAAGGCTAGGATGGACTTATTAATGAGGGCACACTGAGACATCATGGTTACCAAAATAAAATATTTTACCTAACATAGCCTGAAGAGGAACTCAGATAGTTGCTATGGCCAAATGAAGGCTAGCCCATGTGTCCCATGGAAATGAGTTGCAACAATTGCCACAAATCATCTGTCTTCCACAATCTATTCTGTTAATATGTTATCATATGAAAGTCATCTTTGAACCATCCTAATTAACATTTTTTCTTGAGACAGTTCTCAAACTGAAGAAGAAACCCCAAGTGTCAGGGAACTACTTTTTTTGTACAAGATGCAGTCACACATCATGCCACCTTATGCATACATTAGGTGAGAATAAAAAAAAATAGATAAAAATAATAAGGGAGATTAAAGAACCGTGAGTTTACATAATTCTCCCATGTTCAGAATTATATGTGAACTTGGTATAAAAGGTTGCAGCATTGAGAATTTGGATTTAATGGAATACATGAGCATCTGGTCCAGTATGAAATCATAAAGATGTGTAAGTTGAAAAGTTGTATATTATGACGTTGTATCTTGTATGATGTAAGCAGTCTATTGGTGGGTACAGAATCTATTTTGATATTAGCATATTTTTCAACTAGAGGGAAGAATGAAGTTGTTTTAAAGAATATTTCTGAATTAACATGTTTTCTTTTTTAATAGACTGGTAGGTTGCAGTTAATAGATATGCTGGTGGAAATGGGATTAAATCTATTAAAGTGGGAGCCCTTCTAGGCTAGAGCTAGACTTGGTGTAGTCAGCTGTAAGCTGTCAAGTATTTTATGTTCCATGGCAGCATGAGTGCAAAATTATTGTGAGTACTACTGGATAGCATAGCATAGAATAATATATGCGTAGTATATGTGATAGTGTCAGCTAGGCTCCCTAGACCATCAGAAGAGCTGGAAGACCCAGACTAAATTGAATGACAAATATGAAACAAGAGGCTGGTGGTGATTGTAGAATTTTGGAAGTGAAAACAGTAAATACAAGTAGTGTTATTTCAATGGCCCTTTGTTGTCATGGCATTGGGGGCAATAATGACGATAGCACAGGGTAGGGTACAAAAGTTTTGTAAACTGAAAGACTATGAACTACAGTTTGTATTAACAGTATTGACCTCTTGTTTGGCAGTGGATTATTATTCAGTAAGCTATAAAAACGAATTGAAAATACTCCTTTCAACCAAGTTAGGAAAATTTCATAGATGTGGTATGTAAGTTTATCATAGTTTTGAGCAAGGTACTTGCTATTTTACTATTTATTTACATTTTGGACTGTTGATTCAGTCAGTTAGTAGTTTCACAGTTGGAAGCAAGGGTTCTCTTCTGATCAAAGCTCATGCTTCATCTGTCTGTCTGTATTTATAGAAGTTTGTGTTGTTCACTTCTTATTTTTGACTTCTTAGAACCCTTGGGGATTAAAGTTTGCTCAGATGGAGTCCATGCCTTTTTCCAAGGGGAGGTAGGCTGATTGAGAAATAGTTGATATATGTTGGGGTTGTTTAAAAATTGTAACAATTATTTGAAAGGCAGAAATGGGTGACAATAGCTTTCCAAAGTTTTATTCTGGAACATTTAAGGAAAATATTTAAAGATACCCTTCTTGAGAACAACAGAACTACAGTGTAAGATTGATATCGATCAGACCATATGCTTGGTAGATTCAAGTTTGTTCAAACCCTGAATTAAAATATCATGGGTAAGATCACAAGGATTCAAGTTTTGACTAGGAATGAATAGGAAGAACCTCCTAAATCATAAACTACCTTAGAGGTTGGTGCACAAGTCTGCTTTGTCAGGATTAAATGATGTAATTATTTCTAAGGTCTCACACCCTTCAGCCACTGGTTCCATGCAACGTAAAAACACCCTACAAACAAACACACCCTTCAGAATTAGTACCTCAGTGGCGTGATCGATATGGTGTTGGCCTGCCACCTCGGTGGCTGAGAGTTCGATTCTCTGGCATTCCACTGAGGGGTTAGAGATATGCATTTCTGGTGATAGAAGTTTACTCTCAACGTGGTTTGGAAGCCATGTAAGGCTGTTGGTCCCGTTGCTGAATAACCAACGGTTCCATGCAACGTAAAAACACCATACAAACAAACAAACACCCTTTGGGAGCAATTGGAAAACAAGTGTGTTTGTGTGATTTGGAATTTTGCCACAACCCTTACCAGATTTCAAGAAAGTTGTTATCTATCAGAGGTCTGTGTGTAGTCAGACGTTGTTGAATGAGGTTTAGTCTTCTTGAAATAAAGCCAAGATGATTCTCACTAATGGTTCAGTGTTTTAACTTTGTAGGAAGTTCATCTTTCTCAGTTTGCATGGTCAAGCTGGCATATGAGAAAAATCGGTTGTAAGTGCAGCTTATACCGTTTCCATTTGAAAATTGCGTTAGAGACGTTTTGTATTGTTGTTCATTAATGATGTTGATTTCTGTGGGATTCATTTTTAAAACAAAATATGGAAAAGTGGAGTTTTAGGTAGTTATTTTCAATTACTGCTATCAATGTGTGTAACAGTTGAAAGGCCTGATTAGAATGGCACACATGTTTACTTCACTGTAAAAGTATTGAAGTCTTCAAATCTTTTTCCAAAGGATGTGATGGGACTTTTGTCTTTTGTTGCTGCAGTGTTAGAGAATTGTTTTGGTTTCCATCTGAGTATTTCTCCTTCATATCTGGACATTATGAAAAGTTTGTGTGTGTGTGTGTGTGTGTGTGTGTGTGTGTGTGTGTGTGTGTGTGTGTGTGTGAAGTGGCCGACTGAGTAGCTGTTTCCTTTTACTGGATAATGACCTTGGGCTAGCTTGTTTTTATTACCTTTATCATATGTGCCGCATATGTTGAAATCAGTATTGTTCATGAACATTAATTCATTTGTATATTTGCAAGAATTTATCTTTAGCTAAGTCGCTACATAAAATTAAGTCTCATTTTAGATATTTATATAGAAAATCATACCTTTGCGTCTAATTTACACAAATGCTTAGCATACTCTTGTTACTGGAGAAGGAAAGCCTATTTCCACACACACACACACTCTCTCTCTCTCTCTCTCTCTCTCTCTCTCTCTCTCTCTCTCTCTCTCTCTCTCTCTCTCTCTCTCTCTCTCCCTAGGTCCAACACATTTTCTTTCAGAGATCAGATTTGATTTGGTTAGCTGTGACCTCCTCCGTCGTAATAGTACAAAGGAAAGTAATACAGTAGATGTAAAAATTATTTTTTAAATTAATGAAATTGCGATTGATTAAGAACCATGAATATATTTGCATGAACAACAACGAGCGCAGGTACCGCATTAATTGTTCATCAAACATAAAAAGAATATTGAAAATATTACTTTTATGCTTTTGAGCACAAGATTTGGTACGTGCCCCTCTTAGAAAAGAATAGGGTTAAGACTTCTGCCACCTTCACATATCGTTTAAGGGTTATTACGAACTTCAGTTTGGTTGTGTGTTGAGGGTACTACGTCCACGCTGTAATAAAACACGTCATAAATACGTGTCGGCACCTCACTGCCTCTTGTGTTACAAACATATTGAAAACAAGTCGACGATCTCAGAACAACCGTTTGTGAAATGCTGGGCAATCGTATGGAGCACTGGGTAGAACTACTGATAAATCGTTCACTTATATTCAACTTGTTTGTGACGGGTTTCCGATAAGAACGAGTGTTTACGACATGTTTTACTGCTGTGTAGACGCACCCTAAGATTCGTCTGCTTCGCAATGGCCACTTATATGTTTGCCAACTTATCGATTCATGTTTCTGTAAAAGAAAGATGAATTAGGTTCGTATCAAATTACATGGTTACCTCACCCCCGTTTGGTTTGTTGGACCAAAAGAAAAGTCAGCAGTGCCGATTTCGGGGATCATTTGGTAGTTATTTTTTTTCTTCTCCCGAGTGGCAATAAGCGTCAAAATATTGTTTATGAATTACGACAACAAAAGCGTAGAGCTGCGATGAACGTTTTTTCTTTTTTTTTTTTTTTTTTAATGCCGTGCCAGAGTGGCAATTAACTAATTAAGTTGTACGTCAACAATGGGTTGGTCTGTGAGACGATGCTGTCATTATAGATCATCATAATTGTCTTTACTTCAACACCAATTAGACTCTGTCGGAGACAAGACAATAGTCTTGTTCGGTCCTGTACGAAATGAAGATACTACCATTCATAAGTAGTATACCGGCTCCCATGTTTGTAGGGATTTTCAGTTTCAGTCCCAGTAAGAAGTCTTTTACTCGAAGAGTAATGTGAATTAATGATACTTATGATTTATTTGTAAAAAGAAATTAGTATTGGTGTTAGACAAGAACATTGTCATACGAATCAGGTATACATTATAATCATAGATAAAGTTATGTTAATTGAATCGTCGCTAGATAAGGTATTTAATGCGCTGCATTTGACATTGCATTTGTAATGAGTAATATTAAAATACTATGAAATAAGTTTACTGAACTTTGACTAAACTAAGGAACGTTTCCTTCTCTCTCTCTCTCTCTCTCTCTCTCTCTCTCTCTCATTTCAAACACTCATCTGTTTATATATATATTAATTATTATATCTATATATATATTATATATATATAATTATATATATGTGTGTGTGTGTGTGTGTGTACACGCACATATACACACGTATATATGTATTTTAAAAAGAAAAAGAAACCAGCAGTAGACAGCTTTTATTTTTAGCAGAAGGTAATGTGAAATAGGATAGTCATTATTCCTATAGCACAGTTTTCTTGAGTTTACTTCCTTGTATTATTGTGTTTTTTACATTCAAACCCCAAATACAAACAAGTTAATGAGAAGCAAGTAACTATCCATTATATTTGCCGGTAGGTGAATAGTGGAGTTTCGCTGATTAACGGTATATACTACTACTTATGATAGTGTTATGGGGATTAAAGTGTGTATATTGCATTTAATATGTATAAATAAATTCATGCGTTTGTGTGTGTTTGTGTACGTACAGAAGCACAAAGAGAGTAAGCGAGCACGGAAGGTGAAGTGTGCGCTCTCTATCGGTGCGTGGATTTGGCTGTTGATAGCAATGACATCATGGTTAAGTTTAGGTGAGCTGACGTCGTTGTAAGGCAGAAAATGAGAGGTATTTGGGGCTACGACTCTCTCTCTCTCTCTCTCTCTCTCTCTCTCTCTCTCTCTCTCTCTTTTAGTGACGGTTTGTTCCCTGCGATAGACTTTTTAGTTTTACACGGATCGGATCGTGTTTTTTGTATGCTAATTTTGACGAAAATGAGACATTAGAATTTCGCATTTATTCGAGTGTCAGACAAATTCGGTTTAACAAGCTGTATGTTGTGAAGGCGCGAGTGTTATCTTACAGCAAGCCTCGAGGTTTAAGGAGGGGACATGTTGTCTGATTGTGTTTCCTAGATTATTGTAACATCATCTTTGTTTTAACACCTTGTTTGATTCTCTCTAGAATTGAAGAAGATTGCAAAGCAGACTTATTCATAAGCGTACGTGACTTGCTATATCTAATCGTCCCATATTTTGTCTAGCGTTTTAGCGCCACTTTTTATTTGTTGATAAGATTTCTATCTGATTGTGGTGGCATGTTTGGATTCGACTTCAGATTAAATGAACATCACATTTTATCTGTTTTCCCCCAGTTTTTTTTTTTTTTTTTTTTTCTCAGCTAAGTGGAAACTTGAAGACCTGTAACTTTAACTAGCGTGGACTCAGTGACCACTAGGGGCATCTCCATGCTTAGTTGATTTAATTACATTTTTAAAAGCAAACTGGTTTGCAAATCAGCGTCACAGGTCTATTTTGTGCTTGATTTCGGTGAATTATTTAACGTTTGATGCCAAGTTCGGAATGCCTTGATGGAGATTCTCACTTAACCTGCCGGAAAGAGTGTTCAGGGATTCTATCAGATTTCACTTAGGAGGCAAGTTTATAGAAGAGCGTAGGTGGGAATGGGTATTGAAATAAGATTCATGCCAATTTACACCCAATTTTCACCCAATTTTTTCGCCGTAGAGTTTTCTAGAAGAAGTACTTCGTTTGCGAAGTTGCCGAGGAAGATTTTGCACGGTTCTCTTCGCCTTGAGATTATTGCGCTCATTGCCATAGTTCTTAAAAATAAAGTGAAATCAGATACACAAAAAAGCAAATTCTTTGGCAGCCTCCTTGAATGAAGACTTGGGCCTGCTGATGCTGCTGCTGCTGCTGCTGCTGGGCACCAGATAATAAATACGCTCTTCTTCTTCTTCTTCTTCTCTTCTTCTTCTTCTTTTCTTCTTCTTCAGTGAAAGTTCTCATTTTCAAGGGCAAGAAGGTAACTGAAGTGAAAATCGTTACTGCCTCTGCCCTCGTTTGTCAATAGGATGATATGTTGTACATATGTAATGAGCTCCCGTAGCGGGTTGGTGCCATTAGTGCACCTCATACGGTGCACTGTAGGCATTACTTAAGGTTCTTTGCAGCAGCGTGCCTTCGGCCCCTAGCTGCAACTCCCTTTGTTCCTTGTACTATACCTCCTTTCATATTCTCCTTCTTCCATGTTACTTTCCACCGTCTCCTAACATTTGATTTATGGTGCAACTGCTTTGAGGTTTTCCTCCTGTTACGCCTTTCAAACTTTTACTGTCAATTTCCATTTCAGCGCTGAATGACCTCATAGGTCCTAGTGGGAAGCCTCTGACCTAAATTCTATATTCAGTTGAATTCAACCTATATGTAATGAGCGATCACCTGTGAGTGAACGCGGACTGCGCTCTTCGTCAGATTTCAAGTTGTAGGCTATATGAAGTTCCTCGTTGGACGAGCGGTTTTTGCGCTCGGCTACCAATCCGGTTGTCCGAAGTTCGATTCTCGGCGCGGCCAACGTGGAATCAGAGGAATGTATTTCTGGTGATAGAAATTCATTCCTAGATATAATGTGGTTCGGCTCCCACAATAAGCTGTAGGTCCCGATACTAGGCGACCAATTGGTTCCTAGCCACGTAAAAATATCTAATCCTCCGGGCCAGTCCTAGGAGAGCTGTTAATCAGCTCAGCGGTCTGGTAAAACTAAGATATACTTAGCTTTTGTAGGCTACATTAGGAAACGATCAGTTTTCCTAGTTCTAAGTGAATGTATAGTTCTCCGAAAGTTTCGGTGACCCCAATGACTTGGGTAACCCGTCTCTTCAAAGCTGTAGGCGGCATAAACCAGACCACCCTTTGGTCACTTCATCTCCCGGTTCTATTTTTATAATGAACTCTAAGTGGTTTTAATTTGAGTATATATTTATTTGTAGTTTTTTAGAAATGTCGGATTCAGTGACCCTATAGTTGGTAGTTGCGATGCCAGATAATGTTTCATCATTCATTCATTCAATACCCACTTCAAAAATCAATTTTAGCCACCATTTTTATTTGAACTTTAGCAGTTGCTTGAACCCATAACGGGTTTTCTCTGTTAAAACCTGAAAGTATTGTATCTCTGTGACTGATTAAAAAAACATTTCATAAACGAACAAGCACAAGGGCAATGGAGGAAATGGATCTCGGCGCTAGTTAGGCTGCTATCCTGTTCCCCTTTCAGACTACTGAGTTAAAAAGGGTAGTGAACCAAGTTGCTCATCGCTTCCTATGTTATTTAAAGGGCTTAGGGTGCTTAGCTGTCCCCAACCTGGCCAGGTGTTGGTGGAGCTAAGTTCTTGTGCCTCTGTGTTGCAGTGATGCCAACCCCTTTAACCCCAGGAGACGAGAAATTACCCTAGTACATAACTGAAAATGACCCAATATTCTGCGGCTATGGTAACAAATAAATCTTTAAATTATATTTTTATGCAATATCATGAATACTAATAAGTATATTGATCTAAACATATCTTGTTACAGTTACCCCACACTTGAAAATATTTCCCTGCTGTCTAAGATTTTGCCCCAAATTACCCCACGCATAGGGTAATTACCCTACAGTTGGCAACACTGCTGTGTTGAGGTAATGATTAGGCTAGTACCCTCGCACCAACCTCCATAGTGTTTGATTTTCTTCCGCAGCTTAGATTGTAGAGGTTAAGTCAGTGTTTACAAATATTTTTCCTTTGGTCAATCGTCAGTCTGTCCTGTCACGAATTCTTTCTCCCAGATTAAAAGGAAATACTGTAAGCTTTTTTTTCTACATTCTGACATAGAAATTAACTTTTGCATTCTAATAATGTGGATTTTTTTCCCACCATGAAATAAATCTGTTCCGTTTTATATAAGGTTAGATATATTATCACGTCTCGTAAGTTACGATTAGTTCTGAAACAACTTGAGATCGTCACTAATGTCTCCCAGCGCGTGGAATGCGTGTAAGAACTAAGGAAAACAAAGTTTACGTGCACTACTGCTGTACTGTATTATTTTACTTCGTTTGTGTCAGTGTTGTGATGTCTTTATGAGGGTTAGAATTGCAATGTTGATGATATACGGTGCGCGTGTGTATATGTGTCAAAGAGAGAGAGAGAGAGAGGCAGCCATTGCGTCCGACTGCATAAGATCAAGGCGACTATTGCAATTATTTAAGTAAATGGTTATATGCTATAATACATAAATAACGATATAGTAATGTATATCCAAGAGAAGCTTTAAGATTGGAGCATCACAGTGAATACTGACACGAAATAGGAAAGATGAGAGATTTTAGGTGTACGCCATTAGTTTCATGTGCTGTATCGTTATTTTAAGGTATGTTTGATAATTTTATAACGTATTATCATGGTAGTATAACGCTACTATTCATCTAAGCTTCCATAGGAAATACTGATTGGTATGACCATTTGACTCACATGAGATCCGCTGGTGTGCCGTCAGTGCACCTCATTCGGTGCACTGTAGGCATTACTTAAGGTTCTTTGCAGCGTCCCCTCGGCCCCTAGCTGCAACTGCCATCATTCCTTTTACTGTACCTCGTTCATATTGTCTTTCTTCCAACTTACTGTCCACCCTTTCCTAACAATTGTTTCATATTGCACCTGCGAGGTTTTCCTCCTGTAACACCTCCAAACCTTTTACTGTCAATTTCCGTTTCAGCGCTGAATGGCCTTAGTTGCCCCAGTGCTTGGCATAATCCACAAAATGTATATAAATGAAATCAAATTGACTCACGTGAGTGTGTTTTGAACCTGTCCTCTTTTGCCTTGGGTTAATCTATTCTTGCTCTGTAAGACTTCCTATAGTTTGAGGACTTTGTCCAGGTTCAATTGTTGCCCTACATATACACCGAAACGTATGACGATTTCAGAATGATCTAAGGATATTCTAAACGGACTAAGAACAAAATTTTGAAATGGGACCTATGCACAAGGTAAGGCCATAACTGGTGTTTCAAACTGTATTTTTCGATAATGGCAGCAATATGTGACTGATTTTTTGTGCTATCGCTATGCCTATCCTTTCAATAATTTCAGCTTAAGACCCATGAGTGGCCGCCAAGTTTCTTTCGAATAATTGTACGAAATTGAAGAAAATGCATCGCCACTATTTCTAGTGTCATCTATTAGGTCTGCCCGTATCGGGCTAGTGCCGTCAGTGCACCTCTCGCGGCGCACTGTAGGCATTACTTAATGTTCTTTGCAGCATCCCTTCGGCCCCTGGCTGCAACCCCTTTCATTCCTTTTACTGTACCTCCATTCATAGTCTTTCTTCCATCTTACTTTTGGCCCTCTTTTCATAATTGTCTTACTCTTAATTTTCCTTTCAGCGCTGAATGACCTCAAAGGTCCCACCGCTTGGCCTTCGGCCTAAACTGTATATGCTGTCTACTAGTTCTGTCACTGAAATTTTGCGTATTTGCTTGATTCACCTCGACGGTTTCCTCTTACTGTACTTCCTTCATATTCTCTTTCTTCCATCTTACTCTCCACCCTCTCCTAACAATTGCTTCATAGTGCAACTGCGAGGCTTTCCTTCTGTTACCCCTTCCAAACCTTTTATTGTCATTTTCCATTTCAGCGCTGAATGGCCTCATAGGTCCCAGTGCTTGGCCTGTGGCCTAAATTCCATATTCAGTGCAATTAAATTCACCTCGACGGTTATGCTACTCAAATAATTCCATACTCGATATGTTACCCTTGCCAATAGGGTTTGATTTCTTGTTTGTATGCATATTATGTATATATATATTATGTATATATTCACGTAAAGCAGGCTACCTGCACTGTACATCCCCTTAAGAGGTGAGATTTCAAGACCAGCTCGTTTGGATCACTTTTTTAGAAGGGAGCGTCAACCTCTAAAGTCCGACACTCGCTAGTCATTGCTTTCTCTTTGTAGGAGAGTCCACCAGGTTTGCCTACTTTGGGATGGAAACTAAATAGCCTGTTCTTAACAGGCAATTTTGTTCGATGTCTGTTTGTCTCTACAGTGTGTCTCTGTAGTTGTAAGTTACAGTAGCCCAAAAATACAGTGTAGTCCAGGTCTTATTATTCAGCTATGGTAAAAAATGAATATATAAAGACGTTGCGGGGATTTTTTTGGGTACAAAAGAAAAGGATGATTCAGTTATTTTTCTCCAAATATGACATGATTATCCATAACATGACTTTGATAGATTAGATATTTCTAGCCAAAGCCTAATGGGACGGATAACCTCAATGCCTTTTTGTCTAGCCAGTCCGGGAGAAAACCAGAATAAATTTTTATTTTTTATTTTTTTCAGTAGATGAAGCCTATACTAGGGGAGACCGGGGCTAGTTGCATACAGGGGTAGGTTGATACACTGTCAATATCTTCATCATATAGAAATAGTTGGCGCCGAGGTTAACTTGAGACGTTTAGGCGTCAGTATGAGCCGTATCCTCGTTGAGTGCAACACAAGTTGATCACCCGGCTGCGAAACTTCAAGCAAAAATACTGTCTTTGGATACCCTGAGTAAGTATTCTGACCTTTCGTATTTTTTTCTTAGACCTTAATGAAACTCATATTCATGAAAAATAATGTGATCTTTTGAAATAACTGTCTTTACGCTTCATATGTGACTAGACTCCATTTTCCCATAATTCAAATGAATAGCTAAATTTATGATAAGGAAAATAATTCGCTCGTGGCTTGTTGTTACAATCAGTAACAACTTGCCCCCGCATGATGTATAGTTGTAACAACTTACCCCATACGGAAGAAATTTTAGATTTATTTATCTAATTCTTTATTTCATATTTCAGGTTTATTAAACTTGGTTAGGACCTACAAAAGAAAGACAGATAGAACCGTTATGTGCAACACAGCAATTTTGGAATTGGCAGGCAAGCTTGTCATTTGTCATAAAGAGAGTTTACGAAAAGTTTCTAACGATTACAAGGTAGGTCTAGTTTACTTGATTTCACCTATATTTTTCATCACATGAATGGTTGATATACACATATATATATATATATATATATATATATATATATATATATATATATATATATGTATATATATATATATATATATATATATATATATATATATATGTATAATATATATATATATATATATATATATATATATATATATATTATATATATATATATGATATATATATAACATATATATATATATATCTATATATATATATATATATATATATATATATATATATGACCGATTGAATTTGACACTAATCACACCTTCTTTTTTTTCCTTTCAGATTAATTTTATGACCTTACATCGATATTGCAAAAGGAAGGAAGGTACTAGGGCTAGTCCTATTTCAGCGGGATACAAACAGCCAAGATTACTATTTAGTCCTAATCGTGAGAAGCTACTGGTTGAGTACATATTAAAGGCTTAAAAAATTCGCTATGGGTTGACACCTAAAGAAGTACGGGCATTTGCATATGAATTTCCGGTTAGTAACATAATCAAAGTACCAACAAATTGGAGTAGAACAGAAATGGCTGGGCCAGACTGATTTTCCAATTTCATGAAAAGGAACCCTACTCTCTCACTGAGAACACCAGAGGCAACAAGTCTTAGCAGAGCCACGAGCTTCAATAGACACAATGTTGGACTCTTTTTCAATAATCTTGGTGAAGTTTTGGAAAGACATAAATTCCAGTGTTATGTTATCTGTAATATAGATGAGACAGGCATAACCACAGTGCAGAAACCAACTCGCATTGTTGCTGGTAAAGGAGCCAAGCAAGTAGGAGCGATGACATTTGGTGAGAGAGGAGCTCTTGTGACACTAGCTACCGCGATCAGTGCTAGTGATATCACAGTTCCGCCAATGTTTGTGTTCACTCGAGTTAATTTCAGGGATAATTTTATCAGGGATGGACCTCCTTGATGCATTGGAGCAACACACCAATCTGGGTGGATGACTGAGGAAAACTTCATAATCTTTATGAAACATTTTGTGTCTGTGACAAAGTGCACAAAAGACAAAGCTGTTCCAATCCTTCTTGCCAATCATGACTCCCGTGTAAGTTTAGAGCTGATAGACTACTACAGGGACAATGGAGTTGTCCTTGTCACTTTCCCACCTCACTGTTCACACAGGCTTCAACCTGTGGATGTAAGCATTTATGGATCCTTTAAAAATACTTTAATGCCTCAAGTGACAGCTGGCTGAAAAATCATCCTGGAAAGAAAATGGCCATATATGATTTGCAAAGAATTGTTGCCAGTGCATTGCCCAAGGCCACAACTATGGAAAACATACAAAAAGGCTTCAAGGTGAAAGGTATTCATCCCTACAATCGGGATTTCTTTGGGGATGATGAATTCCTTCCTGCTGATGTTACTGATCGTCCAGAAGAAAATCCACAGGATAGTCATGTTGTAGAAGCCACAGAAATGGATATTGAAACCAAAGCAAATGATGAAAGCCCATTACAGCCTACTAAAGTTTGCATAGGCTACACGATACCTACCTGTGAACCTCCTCAAGACCATCCAACTCCCCAACACAGAAAAAGCTTTGAGAATATGATTCCAGACCCTGTTGGAAGCACAAGCAAGGATGGTTTAGATAGGCCTTACATATACCGATCACCTTCTATAAAGACAGAACAAAGACCTACAGGAGAAATCAAAACCCCAGAGGAGCTGCGACCATTTAAAAAGGCAAGCCCAAGAAAGACTCAAAGATGCAACAAAAGAAAACGCTACACAGCAATACTAACAGACACACATGGGAAGATGAAACTACATTAAAAACTATGAGGATTCACAAGGAAAAAGGTTCAAGAGTAAAACCTGTAAAAGGAATCTGAACAAGAAAAGGTTTCTGAAGTCTGGTGGAAATAAGAACAGAAAGAACATTGAAGATTATTGGTGTCTTGCATGTGGTGGTGAATGGTCAAATTCAACCTCAGGGGAGCAATGGGTGCAATGCATCAAATGCAAAGATTGGGCCCGTGAGAGTTGCACGAATGAAAGTTCTCATTATGCATGTGACCTGTGTAAAATAAAGTGCTGACTGATTTCTTTTGGTTTTCAAACAAAGTGATTCTTTTTATATTTTGTAACAATATACCCCATGGTCTGTAACAACTTGCCTTGCATATGGGGCAAGTTGTATACAAAAAAGTTTTTCTACTATTTTGTATTATATTACAGGAATTGAGAAGTATATACACTTCTTGTTACATGATTATGATATCACATATGATAAACTTTTCACAGCACAAACTTGTTTTAAGTTTCCTTCATTAGATATTGAATCAGAGGTAAAAATAGTAAAATTGTAACAACTAGCCCCGGTCTCCCTATTTATATGGAACAACCCCACGGGGCCATTGACTTGAAATTCAAGGTTCCAAAGAATGTTGGTTTCGACCTCCCACCCCACACTTCGGCAGTAACTGATCTTGATAAAGAGCCAGTGATTTTTTTTTCGTCGGCCTGGGGGAGGCGCGAACTCATGACATCAAAGGGAAGGGAGAAGGATGGGTCTTAACCATGAAGAACACGGTCTGGAAGCCATATTTATGTAAATCCAGTACATGACTGACCGTTTCTGGAATTGCCATTAGTGTTCCTTTTGCGTTCATGAGTTTTCGCAGAAGGCTTCGTGTTATAACCGCAAATATTCCGAGATGGTTTTGTGCTACCTTACTGAGACCAGAGATTGGGTTTGAGATATTTTCGCGGCTAAGGTGTCTATGAATGTCTGGTATTGAGACCTGTTTATTTAGTGTTTTTTTTTTTCGCGCGCGATTGCATGAGCGGGAGTATATCCGAGAGAGAGAGAGGAAGAGAGATAGTTACAGTAATTTTCCAGTTTATTCACTTAACACAATATATATAAAAAAAAGCGTCTCAGTGGCGTGGTCGGTATGGTGTTGGCGTGCCACATCGTTGGTAGCGAGTTCGATTCTCGGGCATTCCATTGAGGGGTGAGAGATGTGTATTTCTGGTGATAGAAGTTCACTCTGGACGTGGTTCAAAAGTCACGTAAAGCCGTTGGTCCCGTTGCTGAATAACCACTGGTTCCGTGCAGCGTAAAGTATATCTTGGTTTTACCAGACCGCTGAGCAGATTAACAGCTCTCCTAGGGCTGGCCCGAAGGATTAGATATATTTCTACGTGGCTAGGAACCAGTTGGTTACCTGGCAACGGGACCTACAGTTTATTGTGGAATCCGAACCACATTATATCGAGAAATTAATTTCTATCACCAGAAATAAATTCCTCTAATTCCGTGTTGGCAGAGCCGAGAATCGAACTTCGGACCACCGGATTGGTGGGCGAGCGCGAAAACCACTCGTCGAACGAGTAACCTATGCAACGTAAAAACACCATACAAGCAAACAAACAATATGAAAAAGATACCATTGCTGCTATTATTTGTATCTCGATTGAGGATGACGAACAAAGCTTGGTTTCGGATTGAAACTTGGCACCGCCCAAGGGAAAGTTTAGTTGACATTTCTGCGACGGTCCTTGTGCTTGTTTCCCCGTTGTGGGGTAGTGCCGTCAGTGCACCTCATTCTGTGCAATGTAGGCATTATACTTAAGGTTTTTTGCAGCGCCCCTTCGGCCCCTAGCTGTAACTACTTTCATTCCTTTTACTGTACCCCCGTGCATATTCTCTTTCTTCCATCTTTCTGTCCACCCTCTCCTAACAATTGTTTCATAGTGCAACTGCGAGGTTTTCCTCCTGTAACACCTTTCAAACCTTTTACTGTCAATTTCCGTTTCAGCGCAGAATGGCCTTAGTTGCCCCAGTGCTTGGCATAATGCCAAATATCTGTATAAATAAAATCAAATCAAACCTTGTGCTTGTGCAGTCGCGTTGGGTAAATATTAGCGTCATAGTTGGGTCAGTACACAGAACCTGAGCCTTTCGTGGAGGTGATGCAATGCTTCTGCAACCGGTGATAAGAAGGTCGCATACAATGAGTTATTTGTTTTGCTCATGTTTTATCTTTGCTTACTAATGATTGATAAATCGTAATGACGTAGGGCTTGAAGTGTCTTTTTTTTATTTTTTCTAATCGATACTCGCTTGTTTGTATGTGCACTTTGTGTGTATGCGGTGACAATTTTTTTCATAAGGTAGTCAGAATGCTGTCACACTTGTAAGAACGTTGAGTGAGAGATGTGTATTTCTGGTGATAGAAGTTCACTCTCGACGTGGGCGCCTCAGCGGCGTAGTTTTTATGGTACTAGCGTTCCACCTCGGTGGTCGCGGGTTCGATTCTCGGCCATTCCGTTGAAGAGTGAGAGATGTGTATTTCTGGTGATAGAAGTTCACGCTCGACGTGGTTCGGAAGTCACGTAAAGCCGTTGGTCCCGTTGCTGAATAACCAGTGGTTCCATGCAACGTAAAAACACCATGCAAACAAACAAACACTTGTAAGAACAAATAACAGAAGTTTACAATGTGCATTTGAAAGACTTTTCCAAGTATTTGCTTTGTTGTCAAAGCAGTGCAATTGGATAAGATAGATTCCTCCTGGAGAAAAGTTTCTGTGGTGGATATACATTTACATATACGTATATACATACATACATACATACATACATGCATATACAAATATATGTATATAAGATATATATATACACACACACACATATATATATATGCGTATAAATATTTTATATATAATCCACTACAGATACTTTTCTTCAAGAAGAATCTATCTTATCCAATTGCACTACTTTGACAAAGCAAAACTTGAAATATTGTCATTTAGATACACATTTTAAGCCTTTGTGGTATATATATATATATTATATATATATATATATATATATATATATATGTGTGTGTGGTGTGTGTGTGTGTGTG
Organism: Macrobrachium nipponense; assembly: GCF_015104395.2. Taxonomy (NCBI): domain Eukaryota; kingdom Metazoa; phylum Arthropoda; class Malacostraca; order Decapoda; family Palaemonidae; genus Macrobrachium; species Macrobrachium nipponense. Next base: position 33,348,806 of record NC_061094.1, read on the forward strand.
TATTAAGCCGTAAACACTAATGTCGAACTCGCTTTACCTTGGGAATAAAATAACTTGAATAACTTACAATTAGAAAGAGAAATATAATTATATCAGTGCATCTAACCCGACCAGGATTCGAATCTTAGCCTTTTGGACTTGATAAGAGATGACAGGGGCTTATTTGTCGACTGTGGACACGGCCCTGTTTTATCTTATTCAAACCAGAAGGCACGTGTTCGAATCCTGGCTGGGGTAGACGTACTCATCTAAATGTTCCTTTATATTTCCATTTCTATTCATTAACACTATAGCGCTGAATGACTCTATGGGTCCCAGTGCTTGGCTTTATGCCAAAATCACATATTCCATTCCATTCCTTGATCGTAAGTTATATCAACTTAGAGGAAATTAGAAATTTAGGGGTGTTGGTGACTTAATAATTGTTGGTGTAAAAACGTGAATTGTGAATTTGTGATAACACTACCATAGAATAGTTACGTGGTACAAATATAGTACTTAGCCATCATGGCGAAGATGGTTGATCTTGATTGTAAGAACCGGACCTGAATTCGACTGGAATTTGTAGTGCAGAGTTGACATCAAGTTATATCTATAGCTTCTTGGGTCTATCTCTGCGACCTCTGTATCAACCTATGAGGTATGGGTTCGAATCCTGGACGTGGCTGAAGCACTTATCATTTATGATTCCATGTGGGTGCAAGTTATTCCATAGGAAAATGAATTCGCGATGTAGTATATTGTGTGCGCATAAAATCAATTCGATGCCTAAAGAAATATTATGTTCATATATTTTTCCTTGACATATTGGGGAGGATAGGCTTACATCTGAAGTAAAAATAAAATGATTAATGAATGAGTAAATAAATACATAAAATGAGTCATTTATCACTTAGAATAACATTAATTTTTAGAGTTATTTGTGACGCTTACTTGTTTGGCTTTATGTACAGCCCTCCACAGGGATGACCCGTAGGGGGTTAGTGCCGTCAGTGCACCTCAATCGGTGCAATGTTGGCATTACTTTAGGTTCTTTGCAACGACTTGCATTCCTTTTACTGTAACTCCTTTCATATTCTTTTTCTTCCATCTTTCTGTCCACCCTCTCCCAACAGTTGTTTCATAGTGCAACTGCGAGGTTTTCCTCCTGTTACACCTTTCAAACCTTTTACTGTCAATTTCCGTTTCAGTGCTGAATCACCTTAGTTGCCCCAAAATAAGTTGCTTTTTATATTTTATAATTGGGAGGTGGGAAAATACGAGTGTTAAAAAACCAGCGACTTTGGGCTTGCAACTCCACAAGTGGCATATGAACACCGACCCGGAGGCCTCAGGGTAAAAGAGGCGGTTTGTCATTTGCTAAGTCATGTTCCAGACCACATTCCAGTGACCTATAACTGTCATTTTTTCTGCTTGTCACTCCACTGCTGGGCGAAATACTACACTAAAAGAACGATCATATGATATCAAAAGGATGACTATCTTGCCTTTACGAAGATCACGAGGCTAGTGCCGTCCGTGCACCTTACGCGGTTCACTGTAGGCATTACTTAGGTTCATTGCTTCGGCCCCTAGCTGCAACCCACTTTTTTTTTTTTACGGGCTGCTCTGTGAGCAAGAGCCCGTGCTGACACAAGGTCAGCGTAATAAAAAACAACAACCCCTTTCATTCCTTATACTGTACCTCCATTCGTGTTCTTTTTCTTTCATTTTGCTGTCCTTCCGCCCCTAACAATGGTTTCATAAAGTGCTTTGAGGTTTTCCTCCTGTTACACCTTTCTGCTCTCAATTTCCCTTTCAGCAGCGAATAACCCCATAGGTCCCAACGCTTGGCCTTTGGCCGAAATTCTACATCCTATTGTATTCTTTATTTAACAAAGTTTTTACTTTGTTTTTACGGACGCGGTTCATATGCTAAATGCACTGATGCACACACGTACACTTGCAAAGTTTCAAATGTACAGTGTACTTAATGTACTTACTCTTACATTATTTGCATTAGTGCTTATATACACAGCTACATTTGAAACTTTGCTAGTGTACGTGTGTGCATCAGTGCGTTTAGCATATGAACAGCGTCCGTAAAAACAAAAGTAAAAACTTTGTTAAATAAAGAATAGAATAGAATATAGAATTTCGGCCAAAGGCCAAGCGTTGGGGATCCATGAGGTTATTCAGTGCTGAAAGGGAAATTGAGAGCAGAAAGGTGTGAAAGGTGTAACAGGAGGAAAACCTCAAAGCACTTGCATTATGAAACCATTGTTAGGAGCGGAGGACAGCAAGTAGAAAGAAAAAGAACACGAACGGAGGTACAGTATAAGGAATGAAAGGGGTTGCAGCTAGGGGCCGAAGCAATGAACTTAAGTAATGCCTACAGTGAACTGCGTAAGGTGCACAGACGGCACAAGCCTCGTGATCTTCGTAAAGGCAAGATAGTCATCCTTTTGATATCTTATGGTCGTTCTTTTAGTGTAGTATTTCGCCCATCAGTGGAGTGACAAATAAAGAATAGAATAGATGTGTGACTAATAATCATACGTACGTTTTCAAGCGACTGCTCGGTCTCTTCTGCCGATCCAAATGCCCGCATTCATTTGGCATCTAGCTGCTTGTCTTAGGGAGACAGTGTCATCGATCGTTGGTTCCAGTCTTTTCCTTGAAGTCAGGGGAGCAGCACCTGGTTTACGCCTACAGGTAACTCGGTACATAAAACTGAAGTTTTATCACTCCGCTTGTCATCTGGTGCTTTTCATCACTTCCAGTTATGTGCGAGTGTAGTTTTGTAGTTTTTGGTATGTTATTCTTTGTACGCACTCAAATGGTTTGGTCATGTCATGAGGAGAGAAGATGAACACGTATGTAAAGAGGGTTATGAACATGGAGGTGGAGAGCAGAAGAGGGAGGAGAAGGCCAAAGTTCAGGTGGAAAGATAAATTATTGAATGACGCGAAGGAAAAGGGTCTAAGAGAACAAGATGTACAGGACAGAGGAAGATGGAGAAAGCTGACTAGAAACAGCTACCCCATATAGAAATGGGAAAAACTGAAGGTAAAGAAGAAGAAGTCTTTGTATGTACGGTATATTACTCTGTCTGTTTTGCCTGTTTTGCGTACTGCTTGATGACGAGTTTTGTGTAAGGCGTTATTTTGACGATGAGAACGCTTCGCATATATACACCTTTCAAGCAACAAGCAACCAACTTTAGAAGATTTGAAAAGTATTCAAATGAGGTTCTCCAGCAATCTACTTGGCATTTTGCGTCGAATGTCTTTCGTATCTAGAGATTGCTTTTAGATTTTTTAGACCATGGTATATAGAATACATTATGCTTTTGTGGTGTACGAGTATGTAGGTAACCAGTCGCATCTAAATTTACAGTAACTGACACCTGATTGAAGTTTTCCCTTGTACTTCATGAACGTATGAGGCAGTCGTGACGATTTTACACTTCACTGATGATTTTAGTGAAAATCTTTATATGCATATTGGCCGTTTCTCTCTCGTCGACTGGTTATAATGTCCGTGATCTACGTTGTATGCGATTTGAACGCAGACATTTTAATACAGGGTGTCCATAAAGTCCCAGTACCATTACAAGTATTTATTGCTCAGAAGCCATATAACATAGAGTAAAGCAGTTTTTTGTAGAATGTTCTGCATTTCCTCAAGTTTACATTCAGAGCACTTCATTCTGCAAAAAAACTGCATTACTCTATATTATATAGTTTCTGAGCAATAAATACTTCTAGTGGTACTGGGACTTTATGGACACCATGTATCTGCTCTTTGTAGAGAGGCCTTATACATCCGAAAAAGCGTCCTCGGTTTAGCGATTCCTTATCTGGAGCCGATTCTGTGGCCTCAGCTGCTGTAACGTTATTTTAAGATGAATCTTTACCAGTCGCTTAGGGAAGGCATTATGGAAGGGTCTAAGGAGCAAGAGCCCTTTTACCGTCTTTTGACCAACTTGGTGGAAATCAACAAGAAATCGGAAGGCTGTTCTCACCCCACTGAGAAGATGGCAAAAGCAAGACTTCATTTGGAAAGAAAGGGTCAATTTCTTTTCGAAAGAAGGGAAACCTTTTGCTCTACTGGTGTCATCTTACGTCAGTGCAGAGACAGTTTGCCAGTTAAGAGGCTTCTTGGTTACTTTATGTATCCGTTAATGGGAGGGTGAGCATCTGATATGTTATGTTGAATCGATAGTTTTGCATTGCGCATTGATTGACTGATGTGAGTTTGTTTATGTTGTGGATGGGGGGATAGATTTATGGGGTGTAGGGGGGGAATTGATTGACCAATGTGAGTTTATGTTGTGTACAGTGGGATAAATTTATGGGATTTGGTGGGATGATGTCGATTAAAAAACCGAAGTTATTGTTTTTCATATTATTTTCTTTGCTTTTTGCTGCGTTCACGTTATATTTCATAATGGATTTATGCAACGTAAGTAATAACTATACTAGATGCATTGAAAGGAAACCGGAACGAGAGGTTCAACACCAGCTGAGGTTTGAGGTTGCGAACAGCACGATTACCAGTCACTTCAAGAATAGATTAGATCAAGTCATCTAAACGTGGGTGATTTTTTTTTAAAGTGTCTTCTTGGTGCATGGGCCTATTGAGGTCTCTGGCCTATCTGTACACATGTCGATTTACTTTGGCACTAAAAACTTATTTGTCCAAATTCACCTTCCATTTAATGAAGTATCCTTCCCGTGTCCAAGTGGGTTTCGTTACAGGGTCGCTTCTAAAACTGATATGTAGGCATTTATTAATTTTAAGTAAAAAATCTTACGAAACTTGTGTGGACATAGTTCGAGGTGACTCTAGGTTCACAAAAGTCAAATTTTTTAAACTGCAAAGCACACGCACATGATTTTATATATATATATATATATATATATATATATATATAGATATATATATTATATATATCTAATATATATATATATATATATATATATAGGATAGATAGATAATATATATATCTATATATATGTATATATATTATATGCTCATAATATATTATATAAATATGGTGTGTGTATTTATATGTAAATAGTTGTATGTGTATTTTATATTCGTTGTAAATATTTCAGGTATAGTATGTGTATGTTGTTCTAGTATTACTTGACTTAACGACTCATCATTGCTTGTTTTTTTTTTTTTTTTCAGCTCTCTTGCCTTTAGTCTGCAATGGTGAAAATGAAGACAAGTGTGGGCGCTTCGCCAAGGTGCATCATCATCAAGTGGACTATTAAAGGTACTGGATTTCCGTATACTTCATAAGCTCTCTCTCTCTCTCTCTCTCTCTCTCTCTCTCTCTCTCTTCTCTCTCTCTCATCATCATTCCTCGTTTGCTTGATTCTTGGTGCATGTAGAGATCAGCTGGTACATTTTGGCAAACTTAGTTAGGTATAGTAGATTCACATCAACCGTGCATTTGATAGTCTAGGCCAGTCCCTTACGACGCTCCTGATTGGCTGTTGATAAGCCAACCACAGGGGTGGAAACTCTCGAGTGTTCACACGGATAGGATCTATGTTCCACCTCTCTTGAGGGATACATCTTTCAGGTGAGGTGGAACATGCATCCTGCTATGTGAACTCTCTCTCGAGAGACTGGGATTTTCCAGCCCTGTGATTGGCTTATCAATAGCCAATCAGGAGCGTCGTAAGGGACTGGCCTAGACCATCAAATGCACGGTTGATGTGAATCTACTATAGTAATGTTTTACGATGCTAGAGCAGGTGGCGAGAGATGGATAAATTGCCGTGGGTACGCGGTAAGGCGATCATTTTATTAATGGGGTGATCGATATGCATAAAATATTTTTACGGCTTTTGATGATTTTCTTCCTTTATATATTTGGTCTCTGTAAATGAAAACTATTGAGAGGCTTTTTGTTTGTCTGTCCGTCCGTCCTCAGATCTTAAAAACTACTGAGGCTAGAGGGCTGCAAATTGGTATGTTGATTATCCACCCTCCTAGCATCAAACATACCAAATTGCAGTCGTCTAGCTCCTGTAGTTTTATTTGATTTAAGGTTAAAGTTAGCCATGATCGTGCGTTTGGCACCGCTACAGGTGCCAACAACACAGGCTACTACCAGACTGTTGCTGAAAGTGTCATGGCCCTCGGCTGAGAGTTTCATGGACGGTGGCTGAGAGATTCATACATCATCATACGCTGTACAGAAAAATCGATTGCGCCGAAGAAACTTTGGCGCATTTTTCACTTGTTTTTTATTGTTTCCAAAAGTTACCTCACAAAGTAGGTGCTTGTAACATTAAAGAACCGATTTCTCTGTAACAATGGTAGAGGTTGACACAGGTTCTCTAGACTGAGAGGAACTGTGGCCCAGAGGTTGATAAGGAATCCTTTTATCAGAAATCTTGGGCTATTGTAGAGTCAAGGCGTCACATCAGAACTTACATGTAACTAAATGTAGCTATTCTTAATAGACACTAATGGCTATTTTGTTTTCATGGTTGAGAGTTTTCTTTTAAGTTATGGAGCATAATTATCCTTCCGATACCTATATGTTCGACTTGTGAAGTTATTTGGACTAATAATCATATTTTGTTGTTAGAAGTAAGTGGTTAGATTGGCTTGACTTGTGAAGTTATTTGGACTAATAATCATATTTTGTTGTTAGAAGTAAGTGTATGGTTAGAGCTTGTTGACTTGACTGAAGTTATTTGGACTAATAATCATATTTTGTTGTTAGAAGTAAGTGGTTAGATTGGCTTGACTTGTGAAGTTATTTGGACTAATAATCATATTTCGTTGTTAGAAGTAAGTGGTTAGATTGGCTTGACTTGTGAAGTTATTTGGACCAGTTCTGGGAACTACATACCACGTGACCTGATACAGATGCCAATAGTCCCAGGATCACAAGTTTTTATGAATTCTACCGGTTTCCAGCTTGGCGCCAGTATTATCCTAATATTAAGACCGCAGGTTTGTTTGTTATGAAAAATGCACATTGATTAAAAATTTGCCATATTTCGTTGTTAGAAGTAAGTGGTTAAGATTGGTTTGTTTTACAGTTGCTGTTTTGTAGAGAGTTTTGTAAAGAATTGTATTGTTATTACAGTGCTTGTGGCCAGTAAATGGTATTGATGTGGGGTAAGAACTTTGAAAAATGAACCAAACAATCACAAGGCACTTGAAAGCACCTCCGCAGAACATGTATCGGTTTTTGCGGCGCGAAAACTTTCCAAAATAAACAAGAAAGTTACGATGCACTCGATAGTTTCTGCTGAAGGTATTGTTTAGGTTTCGTTTTCACTGCGTTGTGGTCGCGTTCGATCGACAGAGCCTCCGAAAGCGCTTCAGTGGCGTGGTTGGTATGGTTTTGGTCTGCCACCTCGGTGGCCGCGTTCGATTCTCGGGCATTCCATTGAGGGGTCAGAGATGTGAATTTCTGGTGATAGAAGTTCACTCTCGACGAGGTTCGGAAGTCGCGTAAAGCCGTTGGTCCCGTTGCTGAATAACCACTGGTTCCACGCAACGTAAAAGCACCATGCAAACAAACAAACAAGACAGAGGCTCTGAAAGCCGAAACGTCTCGTTCATTCATTTCCGGGAGAGGGAAATTGTTGTTGTTACCTTGTTTTTGTTTGTTTATTTGTATGGTGTTTTTACTTTGCGTGGAACCAGTGGTTATTCAGCAACGGGACCAACGACTTTACGCGACTTCCGAACCACGTCGAGAGGGACCTTTCATCACCAGAAATACACATCTCCGATTCCTCAGTGGAATGCCCAAGAATCGAACTTGCGGCCACCAAGGTGACAGGCAAAGACCATACCAACCACGCCACTGAGACGCTGTTGTTGTTACCTTGTCTCTGCCGTAGCAATGAATCTTGAGGCGCGCAGGCGACTTCTTTTTGGTGTGTGTGTGTGTGTGTGTGTGTGTGTTTTTTTAAACAAGATACGCCAACTTCTGTGGGTGGGAGGTCCCGGTGGCGAGACGAAATAATAACATAAATAAGTCCTTCGTGATGGGCGGACAAGAGTCAAGATCGAGAGAAGTGACTCCCGAGTCCCGTGGCGATAAGTCTCCCGGGACAGACACCGGAGAATGAATGGATCGCTGAATGAACTGACACCAGTAGATTTTATTTTTAAGAAGCTATTTTTTTTCATACTCGTTCTGTTTAAAAGGTGGTTAGGTAATTGCAAAGGACTAGCATTTTCTTATATCGGCTCCCTTTTTTAAGTAAGTTTAACATATTGCATGATATTCAAGCCCGAATGAAGAGGAAGAAACAATTGATTGTGCAAGTACAGTAAAACAAGCAAACCCGGACGAGGTATGCATATAGGGGGAAGCACTCTATAATGAATGGCTTTGGCTGTGGCATCCATCCATCCTGTTGACGTCATTCATCAGGCCTGATGCGGTAATCGGGTAGTATTACAAAATATAAATGCTTACAGATAACTACATAAGGGAATTAAATTATATATTCAGTAGAACGTTAAATGATTGCACTGCAAGATTTGGTCTTGAGAAAAAAATGAAGATTTTTGCGTTTCTGAATCCCTGCAGCAAACCAAAAAGTAATACTGTGCTGTATCGCGCTGAAGCACTTCAGGCATAGGCATAGCCTCAAACAATGGCATTCATGAGTATGATCGACCAAGACCCTAAATTTCAGCTAACTTTTTCCTTTTGATTGGAGGAATCGAAGTTTATTCCTTGGCCGGGAAGTCAAAGTATATTGACAGGGATTTCAGAATGTCACTAGTACATTATCCAAGTCACTACCACTTGGAATAATGATTTGGTTTCAGTGGTTTCATTCAAGCGTCAAGTAATGTCGAAGTTATGGCATTCCTGCACGTATTTAGTTGTATTTGTTTTATTATTATTTTTTTAAGTTCCCTGATGTCTTACAATCTCCTTTCATATAAAGTATGGCTGTTTGACTTCACACTGTGTTTCTTCTCTCTCTCTCTCTCTCTCTCTCTCTCTCTCTCTCTCTCTCTTTTTTATAGTTTTCGAGCTTGGAATAGAAAAGGCCAATGGGATGTCGTTCTGTTGGCTTTCTCGTCTTCAAAAAATGCGAGGTTGTCTTGAAATGTAAGAGAAAAAATAGAAAAAATGAAAAAGGAAGAACGTTAGTATGAGAACGTTCTGTCTGTGTTCTCTGATAATTATAACGGAGAAGATCATCCTCCACGTCTAGAAAAACACTGCCTAAATATATTCTCGTCTAACTTAAACTGGCGAGCGTCAGTTACTTCGAGATCTGTGAAAAGCGAAGCGTGTGTTGGTATAATTATAGTGAGGGCACTAAAAGATCGTGGAAGAAAATAAACGTAGTTATAAGTAGCTGCAGACAGAAGCAGGTTGCAGCGGGGAGGGCTGAGGTATCAAGTGTGAAATAGTTGCTAAATATATCTGAGATTAACCGCGAGGAAGGTTGAGAATTTTCGGATGCTGTTTAATGCCAGCTTCCATGATTTTATAAAAGACACAGTGTAAAATGGCGTGGGATCTTTCCCAGATAGTGATCCTTAACAAAGTTAGGACTAATATTTCTTGGTAGTCATTATCTTTATGATATTGACAGTATTTTGTTTTGATTTGACGGTCATCCCCAACGGGCTTGTAGTACTAAACGCGCCTCAAAGGTGGATACAACCCTTGGGGGTCACCATCTAAGAAGGTCTATGACGTCATATCGTTGTGCCTCAAATTTCCAGGAAAGAAAGCGTAGGAGTGAATTTATTCTTGTCATTGTGAAGAGAAAGGGGCATTTTATGGAAAGTAAACACTTCGTCACATGGTACAGGGGATGAAAGTGACTTCTGTAAACCAAGTCATTCTGTAGGTTGGGGGCTCCGGGAGATTTTAGGTCAGTGGTTCTTAACCTTTTTTTATCACCTCGCCCCCCCCCCCCCCCCCCCCCTCTAAGAGTTGGCCCTTCCCTCCACGACGCCCCCACCACATGCATCAGTGAGTAAAATTCCCTCTCAGATTTACAGGAAAAAAAAAAGAGAAAGAGAAAAGGATGTTTTATTCTTGTGGGATTGAATGACTCAGCTACTTAACACTGCTTCTTAGCTACTCTTGTTAAGAGAATAACGAATATGATTAAAGAATTTTAAATATTATCATAGGACTCGCGTCCCCACCCCCCACCCCCCCGGAAAATGCTGAATCCCTTCCCCTAGGGGACTACTCCCCAGATTGAGACTCACTGTTTTAGGTGATAGGTGAAGCTCGGCCTGATTTGTTTGGACGTTATTCCGGTTCCAAATCATCCTAGAAATAGCGGATATATAAAGATGAGCTTGGTGATTTAGTACGTATTATATATTATATATATATTGAGTGTTTATAAAATAAATATATAGTTATATTTATATATGAATATTTATTATAATTATATGTTTGTATATTATCCCTACACACACACACACACACACTACACACACACACACACACACACACACACATATATATATATATATATATATATATATATATATATATATATATATATATATATATATATCAGCTTGAAGGTGGACCATGGAAACGTTCTAAATTCATTATAATCTTTATTTCCTACGTTTCGTAATAACTTTATTACATCCTCAGGGAATCTGTTAGATAATGAATAAAATTTATATATATATATATATATATATATATATATATATATATATATATATATCGTATATCGTAATACAGCAGCAGGGTATATATTCGAGATTCTTCACTTACCTCTTCACGTGCCTTGCAGACACAAGCCAAAATGATTAACATCATCTTAGATGTTTAAGTGACGTGGAACGGGAATTTCATTGTAAGATTTTAGTTTGCTGACTCGTTTGTCTCCTTGGCAATCGGAAATGAGGCCGGATTCTTGCAATGTAAACAAGGCCAGTGCAAGAAGTCATTTGAGCGCTTGGCGTGCTTGCCTCCTTGAGAGGAGGACCCCCTTCCTTTTAATTTGAAATTTGTTAAAAAAAAAACAAAAACAAAAAAAACAGGGCTATTGTGTTTTTTGGGTATTTTATTTTGACATTAGTCACTCCCTCTTGATATTACAACAACGTTTAATAGAATTATTGCACAAGCGATGACAATTAAGTTTTGGATATAGAATATAGATAAATCGGTTCATATTGTTTCCTGTCACGTTTCTTAGCGGTGATATTTCCTTTAACCATCTGTTCAGTCAGTATGGCCAGTATTGGGCCAACATCAATCAAATATTTATCGGAAACTTTTCTTAATTGATCAGACGTAAAATGCTTGCGCAATTTTTAAACTATTTTCAGCACCAAAATGAATTGCACATGGAATTTAGTCATTCTTGAAAATGAGTGGGAATTTCCCCTTAAAATTAATCTATTGAATATGTTTCGTAAGGTCTGATGTCTTAATGCGTCTGCATGTATCTATTCGAAGAATTTTCTTACCGGTTTTTGAATATCAATTATTTTCAATATCCTAATATTTTCCAAAAAAAACATAATCAGTCAGTGTTTTTTTTTTTATGGTTGGAGAGAAGCCACATACCAGACCAAACGGAAAATATCTATGACCACAACTATGCCCCACAACATACGGTGGCAGTGCCATGTCATACCCACGAGCTGAGGCATGCAGTTCACCTTCAGAGACGTCTCGAACTCTCATGCGTAATTTCAAATAAGGTGTGTTTGCTATGAAGTCTGTTCATTTGCCCTTTCTCGGCTCTCTTCGTCATTTTCCATTTTGGCTCCTACAACGAAGCTTTCTAACGTGGGTTCGAGTGACTCTGTTTATCCTTCGGTCTCCAGGGAGGCGAAGCACTGGGACCTATGAGGTCATTCAGCGTTGAAATGGAAATTGACAGTAAAAGGTTTGAAAGGTGTAACAGGAGGAAAACCTCAAAGCAGTTGCACTATGAATCAAGTGTCAGAAGAGGGTGGAAAGCAAGATGACGAAAGAGTATATGAAAGGAGGTACAGTAAAAGGCACGAAAGTGGTTGCAGCTAGGGGCCAAAGGCACCCTGCAAAGAACCTTAAGTAATGCCTACAGTGCGCCGCATGAGGCCCACTGACGGAATTATCCTCTTACGGGGTCCAGGGTCGATGACCATAATCGTTTTTGGTGCCAGACCACCTAGCCAAATACGTCCTAATCTGGATTTTCTAAGGTTGCTTCCCCCCCCCCCCCCCCCCCCCTCACCCCCAACCCCCTCCGCCTCCGCCTCCGCCTCCCATTACCCGCCAGTTAATGTACAAAAGTTCAAATTGTAGTATTAACTGATTACTCAAAGCTGCATCTCACCAGCGCGTTTTGAGTCTCTCTCGGTATCTTGCCGTCAAGATTTGCACATCGGAGCCGTTAGTGGCGACGATTGGAATCACGTGTGTATGTGCGTGTGTGTGTGTGTGTGTGTGTGACATGACTCGCACCAACAAGAGTGACTTCTGCTATGTGCCTGAGAGATAAATATTGGCACCTTTGTGGAAAATAAGATGGTAAGATTAGTGTTTTACAAACTGGTTACTCGTTCAAACACGTGAAAAGAGTCAATATCTTTCATAAGAGGTAGCAAACCTTGCTCAGTTCGAAAGCTGCTGTTTTGTTTCTTGAGTGTGAATCATGAATCACTATGAAATACTCAGCTCATCGCAGCTGCTCATATCAGTGAGTATTCACTGGTTAGTGTCTGTTCGTAAAAGGACACACATCTCACAAAAAGGTGTTTTATTTCCGTGAATCTAATAACGAAAAGAATTAATATAACGTGTGTTAATATTCCTGTCATTTGTTCGAGTTGGTGTGTTGTTCTTTTCTATATTGCTTAAAAAAGGAAAAGAGGTAAAAGACAAAAGTGTAAATGTTATACTAAGCAGATAAATTTTATGTGCAAGTAACTAATTGTTAACTTTGATTGACAATCTGACAAACCTTCTGTTTTCGAACAAACTTTGGAATTTATCTGGGATGAGAAAATGTTTTTCATTAATGTAGAACAAGTAGAAACGAGAGCCTTATACACCTTATATGTATATGTATATATATTTATATATATATACTATATATATATACATACACACCACCACACACACACACATATATATATATATATATATATATATATTATCACCACACACACATATACTAATATATATATATATATATATATATATATATATATATATATGTATATAAGTATATGAGTCATATCACATTACCGTGATTCATATACATACATCGAGCTACTAATGTCCTTTAATATCTAATTCGCTCTACCTCGGAATTAATGTATTTTCATAAATGTTAACCGAAGGGGAATTTTTTAGTCGATAAGAAATTTGTTGGCTCATGGGGGCGAACCCAACAAATTCAGGACGCACAGTGACGCCTTAAACCACACCGTCCTGAATTTGTTGGGTTCGATGGTTCGCGCCCGTGAGCCGGCAAATTTCTTATTGACTAAAAAATTCTTCTTCGGCTAACATATATGAAAATATATTAATTCCGAGGTAGAGCGAACTAGATATTAAAGAGCATTTGTAGCTTGATGTATAAAGTATATATATTTGTGTGTGCGCGCGCGCGTGCGTATGATGATGGAATTGTATATGGATTAGTGTTAAAGCTGCTGAGCGCCAGGTGTTCTTCAATGAACTGAGAATTTAATGATATTTAGCAGGTGCTGCAGGAAATTTTAATCGTGCAAATTCAAGGTAAATGTTTGCAGTGAGTCCTTCATTGCGCAGCAAGTTTTGAATTGGAGTTCAAGGCATCCATTGACAACAGAATTTGTATTTTTTTTCCTCCTAAATAGTGTAGGTCAGGAACGTCAGTTGTGTAGACATATGTGGATGAAAAAAGTCAGTGGCCAGTAGATTGACAATGAATACATTTTTCACGGTATGTAGCTAAATTACATTCAGTTAGCTTTTCATAACATAATGAGAATGATTCGATAAATGACATTCCTCATAAGGTATGAAAGGTTTCCACACCGTTAGGAGAATGATGAGATTAGATCATTTACATTCCTTAAGATTGATACAAATAAATGGAAGGTGTAAGGCAATACTGCCTCATGTAAACCAATTTTTAAATAAGCATTTACCTTAGAATAATTTTAAGAAATCAACACGAATTACATAGAACTTGTCGCTGAAAGTTATTACGGGGAGAAGCAGTTACAATCAAATGCCTTTCTGGACACGGTATAGGGGGTTGACCTTGTAACCAGTACCTACACACACACACACACACACATATATATAATATATATATATATATATATATATATATATGTATATATATATATATATATATATATATATATATATATATATATATATATAAGCCTGTCCGTTTTATGAATTTCTTCACAAAAGCGACTCGAATATTTTCAAAAGGCTGCACCCCATCGGGCTAGTGCCGTCAGTGCACCTCATGCGGTGCGCTGTAGGCATTACTTAGGGTTCTTTGCAGCGTGCCATCGGCCCCTAGCTGCAACCCCTTTCGTTCCTTTTACTGTACATCTTTTCATATTCTCTTTCTTCCATCTTACTTTTCACCCTTTATAAACAATTGCTTCATAGTGCAATTGCGAGGTTTTCCTCTTATTACAACTTTCAACCCTTTTTACTGTCAATTTCCGTTTCAGCATTGAATGACTTCATAGGTCCCAACGCTTGGCCTTTGTCCTAAATTCAATATTCAGTTCAATTCAATACAAAAGGCTGCACCCCTGCAGGATAGTGCCGTCCGTGCACCGCATCTGTAGGTATGACTTCAGGTTCTTAGGGACTTCCATTTGCCCCCTACCTGCAACCCCTCTCTCAGCGTCTCAGTGGCGTGGTTGGTATGGTGTTTGCTTCCCACCTCGATGGTCGCGGGTTCGATTCTCGGCCATTCCATTGAGGAGTGAGAGATGTGTATTTCTAGTGATAGAAGTTCACTCTCGACGTGGTTCGGAAGTCACGTAAAGCCGTTGGTCCCGTTGCTGAATAACCAGTGGTTCCATGCAACGTAAAAGCACCATACAAACAAACAAGCAACCCCTCTCATTTTCTTGATTGTGCCTCCGTTCAAACCTTTTTATTGTCAATTGGAGTTCCTCGTTGGACGAGTGGTTTTCGCACTCGAGTACCAATTCGATGGTCCGAAGTTCGATTCTCGGCTCGGCCAACGCGGAACCAGAGGAATTTATTTCTGGTGGTAGAAATTAATTTCTCGTTATAATGTGGTTCGGATCCAACAATATGCTGCAGGTCCCGTTGCCAGGTAACCAATTGGTTCCTAGCCACGTAAAAATATCTAATCCTTCTGGCCATCCCTAGGAGAGTTGTTAATCAGCTCAATGGTTCGGTAAAAGTAAAGATATACTTTACTGTCAATTTCCGTTTCAGCACTGAATGACTTCATAGGTCCCAACGTTTGACCTTCGTTCTAAATTCCATGTTCTATTCTATTTCCATTCAAAAGGCTGGAGTCAAGGACACAGCGGTTTCTAACTAAAGTCACCTATCGCCAGTCCAAGGAACCAAAACAGAACACTTAGTACACTTTCACTGCACATAAAGCAAAGTTCTTTAGCTTTAGTAAGGAATTACAGGTTATCACCCCTTGTTATAATTGTGAATTAATTTCAGGAACTTCGAATGTACTTGTAGTTTACGTGATCGAGTCTGGTGGAGAGAGTGTGTAAAGTAGTTAATTACAGTGTCGAAAGATTTCTGTGCGTATTTCTTACCATAGGTTGAGATCAATATCAAAAGTAAACAAGGTATGTAAAGTCTCTCTCTCTCTCTCTCTCTCTCTCTCTCTCTCTCTCTCTCTCTCTCTCTCTCTCTCTCAGACTGTTAAAGAAAAAGTACTGTCCTGTAGTAATTAACCTTTTTTAATTAATTCATAATTGTTAATTTCTTTCCAATTGCTTTTTTTCACACCCTCAGTGCCCCCGTCCCCACATACCCACTCCTCCCTTCTCCATTCTAATTGGATACCCAGTCTTAATCCCAAGCCTCACGCCCCACGTTTTTCCTATGCATCTGACCCCTATCTCTCTCTCTCTCTCTCTCTCTCTCTCTCTCTGTCGAGGCTGTTCGCCAAAATGTGCTTCCAATGAGGAGGAAGCGAGAGATTGGGTTTTACATCTATGACATCATCGCATCCCAGCGGTTGCAAAGGGATGGGGAGGGCCTGGGGGGTGGGGCGGCTTAGTGGGGAAAGAGGGGGGTGGGAGTGTGTGTGTTTGTGGCGACGCCTTCGCGCCTTCTGGGAAAAGCGCCAACATTTCCCAGCAGGAAAGAAGAGGAATGTTTTGGCTGGTGGGGATTGTCGTCGATTTCATTTCAAGGCGGATTTTTCGTTTTATTTGTGACTTTAAATGATCTTTTTCCTCTCAGCTACAATAGTAGAGTTTTTTTTCTATTTTTTCTTTTATCTTTCGAAGCGACTGACCGGTCATTGTAATAAAATAAATGTTAATCGTTTTCTAGGTGGCACTAACGGCCGAACTGTATTTTTGTTGCTTCATTTACTCACAATGATTTTGTCTTCAAGTTTATAGCTACCAGTAGCCATGACCGATTTTTTTCTTCAAAGATATTAGGTGTGTGGTTCGTATGTGTACTTCGAGTATAAATTTCTTCGGTTACATCTTGTGACATTTTCAGTCGTGTTAAACATGTTAGAACGAGCTTTGCTGATAGAATCAGTGTTTTGACGACACTTGAAAGAAATAGAAGTTTGAATCTTTAGGACGTCTGAGTTGCCATCTATTTCGCGTAGTCCTCGTTTCACACACGCACACACACACAGCATATATATATATATATATATATAGAATGTCTTTTGACTGTAATACAACAGTAATATGAAGATAAAAGGCCCATAAAACACTATTTTTTTTTTCGTTGCAACCATATATTTCGAGCACCTGTGATCAGGAGTACAGATGGAAGTGCTCGAAATATATGGTTGCAACGGAAAAAAATAGTGTTTTATGGGCCTTTTATCTTCATATATATATATATATATGTAATAGTGTGGCACAGTGTCGTTATTACAAAAGGCAATAACTTAATAATACTTAAGAAAAAGGCACGAAACGGATAATAAGAAGAAAAAGGGAAAGGGAGGGAATACGATAATGATTTTTCTTAGAGAAGGGATTTTGTTACTCAAAAACATTAGGCTTTTAGCCATTAGACATCTGGTTTCATCTCCCCCAAAAAGCCTCTGTCCGTACCAGCGATTAGTGACCACAAGAGATTATGGGCGACGAGCGATATCCAACCAGGCATCTTCGAGAAATTGGAAACTACTCTCATTAGCGCCTATGACTAATCGGCGTTCCCTTCGTGAACAGGTCAGAGAGAGCCATCTGGCATACGTTAAAAAAGGAATTCTATGACCCGTTGTCCAAAGGAGGGGAGTGCCGAACTCTTAAGTGCTCCACCCTCTCGAGATAGACCTAAGGACTTCGACGAATCAAAAGCCATGAGTGTTGGTCATAAGACAGCCCAAAAGAAGTATCAACGAATGACCTATGAGGTTACCAAGGGATACGCCCCTAAGAAGCCAGGACATGAAGAAGGAGGCGTATACAAATTCAGAGCCTACGAATCATTGTAAAAGACATGACAGGAAGGCGGTCTTGTATAATGTCTGTAGCCTCTAAGACACAAAAGGTCTTTCAGAAAATGCCACACCCAGTCAGTATCCGAAAAATCCAAAGGCGGTGCTAAGGAGATTTCAACCCAACAAAAGGGTCAGACAGAGAGAGAGGAGAGCAGAGAAAAAAGGGGAACAGAGAAGTCAAGAGAAGATAACGACGAAGAGGAGGGAGAACCAGTGGCGCAGCAACAGGCAGAGAAGAGGGAGAAAGACAGAAGAATCCCCAGAAGAAGAACAAGTGCAAAAGTGTGGTGTGCGAAGCAATCAAAGACAGTGAAAGTGACAATCAATACTCAGTAAAATTCCCTCGTGCCTATAGACTCGTAATTGCGACAAGTGCCAATTAAGTTTTATCAGTCCAAGAGCCCAGTAACTCAGAAGGTGGAAAAACCATTTGTAAGAATCCCTAACGAAGAATAAAACGTAATTTGTATGGATATATCAATTTAATTTCTCATCCAAAATTTGAACCCTTTTAACGAATCCCAGATTAAGAACATTGAGCAAGACAAGAAGAATTTATATAAGCCTAGTTCTCCAAAGTATAGCCTCCAGTGTCGGCACACGTTACCTTAGATCTGTGCGCAGAAAAGTCAGTACCGTCACAGATAAATTGGTGGCAGAGCGATGGGATACGATGAGATAAAGATTGATATAGTGACAAGATTAATTGATGTCGAGCGGTAAGGATAGGAAGAGAAAGACAGCAAAGAAATGGTGATTAGCGACGTGATACGAAGACACGAATGACAGTTAAAAACAGCGGCCGCGAAACGGAATCAAAAGTTTAGTGTCGGCATAAGAGATTTCAATCCATTCACGCCACTCGAAATAGAAGTTCTCCCCAAAGACAGTTACCAGTGCTTCCCCAAATACAAAGACAGTTACCGAGTTGTAACAATAAAAGCGCTCCAAAAAAAAAGCCACCCACACTTTGCGAAAGAAAAACTCCACTCCGAAGAACAGTGAAAGAACTTCCACTAAAAGAACAAGAGGAAAGAAAACGATCCCGAAAACGCATCCGTCAACGCAATCCTGCTCTGAGAGGAAAGAAGAGAGAGAGAGAGGTCCCCTTTCCCGAAGAGAAGAAGAGAGAGAGAGAGAGGGGGAACCAACACATCCATCATTCAACGCGCTGGTAGGCGAACGCAAGCGGTCAGACCTTGGGTCAGACCAAGGCCTATACACGCAAACCCGGGTGTCGAAGACGACGAAGGAAGTTAAGTCCAAAATAATATTCCCACACTTACATAACATTAAACTTTATTAAAAGTAAATTACGCGATTAACATTTCAGTTAGACAATTTCTGGTATTTCGAGATTAAAAGATTTTCACACTGAACTTTTTTTTTTGGCAACGAAACCACGATATTTCTTATTTTACTAATTATAACTAATCAGCTACTAAGACCTTTTCCCGAACATTTGTATTTACTAACCAATAACTAAATTTTAATTTTAATTTAGATTGTGTCATTTTATTTTGATTTTTTGTGATTTTGGTTGTTTTTTGTAATTTCTTTTACTTTGATTTTTTTGTTTTGATATTTGCTTTTTACTCTTATTCGTTACGTCGAATGAATGTTTACTTGTTTTTATTTTGTTTGTTTAGGATAAGGGTAATTCACGGGAGGTCTCTCGTTAGCGTACACTTTACGGTCAGTTCAGTATCGTTTTACCAGAACTGTTGAGAGGGTTTTTGTTGTTGTTTAAGAATCGCTCACCGGTAACGTAAGACTTTGAGAATATTTCTGGGGAAAATTCTTTAATTTTTTTTTGGTGATCGAATACTTTAGTAAAAACAGTTTATTGTTATTATTTTCTTTTCGGGATATTACTGTCATAACTTTGATACTTATAATGATACTCAGTACTTAAGAAATTTCCATTAACGAGTCGATGGTCAAAGGGAGACCGACTCCTTATCAGAACGTAAGAACGCCTGTGCTCACGAGAAGTCAAACAAGGAAATTAACCATGACGGAGAGTACACAGTCCGCGAATTCGAACGCAGCAGTAATGGGAACACATAAGGGACATGTGATTAATCACATAGCTAAGTTTTGCGGAAGAAAGGATGGTCAGTTAGCTTGTAACTTAGAGAACTGGATAGAGCAAGTGGAGACACGCCTAGATAGCATAACGGGGACAGATAGAGAAAAGCTTATTGAAGCCAAGAGTTATCTTGATTTGGAAGCCGGAGGAGACTTAGAACGATACGTCCACTCCGAGACTTACCGAGATCTTAAGAATTGGGAAGAACTGAAACGGTATTTTAGGAAGGTTTATTCCACAGTTGGTGAAAGAGATCCAGTTACTAGCTTGGCAAGGATAGTGCGTCAATTTAAGTTAGACGAAAGACGTTATCAAGAGTTTAGCTCTCAGTTGTATAACAATATGAACGAATGGGGTAACTTCATGGAATCCACAGGTTGGATAGAGGTAGAAGGAGGCAAGCAAAAAATGCTAATGGGTCATGTCAAAAAAATATTTAGACTAGCAATAATAATTGGAAGCCTGCCGACGGAAGTCATTGCAAGGATGACTCGTAAGTGGGAGACATCCGATGATGTAGCAGAGATTGAAGAGGAGGAAACAAAAATCCTAGGTAGAAGACCTGAAGGGAATCCTATATACAGACCTTTAGTCGCTATAGGACAAAAAGAAAGGGGTCCAAATAGATCTAGGACACCATCTAGAAATCAGAATAAGATGCCAGGTAAATCTTCTCAAGGAGGATTTTCGACAGTCACGTGTTATAACTGTCAGAAGAGAGGACATTATGCCAGTGACTGCCGAGGGATGGCCTTCTGTCCTTTCCATAAGAGAATAGGACATAGTGCTCGAGAATGCAGAAATAAATTTGTTTCAGCTCCTAGAGGTAGATCTCAGTCGAGAGGCAGAGGTAGAAACCAAAGTCAATCTCCCCCAGTTAGAGGAAATAGGGATTCCGTCCCAAATAGATATGCTAATCAAACGGCAAGCATAGGTTATCAATCAGTCCAGTCAATGTCGGACGACGCAATGGGAAATTTTCTGCTTACTGGTACAATGGATCTTCCTCTATAACAGAGAGAACGTCCGGAATGTCAAGGCTAAGCCCAGCTACACAGGTTAGCAAAGTTGTGATAGGAAATGAATATAATTATAGACCATTCCATTTCCCGCACATGTCGGTCTAGAGAAACCTATTGTTACATTCTTTGATACGGGTAGTCCTAAGAATATAATGTCAGAAAAGGTGTATCGGTTGTATTTTTCTCACTTAAGTTTGAACACAGCGATAGATTGTAGAATCACAGACGTCCAGGGTAATGATATCCACGTAATTGGACAGTTAGATTTTCCATTTAGGCTAGGAAGAATTGCTCTAAGAGAAAAGGTTCTGGTACCAGCCAGATATACAATTAGCTTTTGCTCATTTGCTGATAGGTTACCCAACTATGGCTAGACAAGGTATAAGCATTGATGCCCCTAGAGAACAACTAGTGATTAACAACGGTCGTGCGATTTCTAGAATACCAATATGCAAGTCAATTAAAAGAACCCAGACTGAACAGAATCCCACACTGAAAGGTATTTTAAAGAAGGATAAGACAGAGGGAAGATATCCAGAATGCATCACGAGTTCACAACAGATCATTAACCTCTTAGAATCAAATCAATGCACTTATTTAAAGTTAGAGAGGGAATTAAGACTTAAACCAGGAGAAAGTACTTGGGTAGAATGTATAGTAAATCCAATTTTTGAAGGAAAGGAAATTCTCACGCTTACTGAAAAGTCGCAAGTAAATGGAATACATTATTCTTCTAGTTTACATGAAGTCAGACAGGGCAAAATAGCGTTACAGATTACGAATAACAGAGGAGGAAAGGTTAAATTAACACCAGGTACAGAGATAGGCCTAGCAGAAGTATACTCCATACCTATCCGAGTTGTAGAACGGGAAACAGTAGCAGCAATTAGTAAAGGAAATGAAAATTATGCTCAGGACATAAAACTGAGAAGAGCTAAAATAGGATCTCATTTAAAGGACATTAAGGAAAACCATGTTAGAGAAGAATTCATAGACTTATTGTGCGAATATAATGATATAGTCGCTCTAGACGGCGACACCTTGGGAAATACACGCGAAATAACGCACAAGATAGACATTCCATCGAACACAAAGCCAATTTACATACCAGCCTATAGAGTAGCACATTCCCAGAAGGAAATCATTGAAAGAGAAGTACAAAGAATGAATAGGCAAGGAATAATAGAACCATCTAAATCCCCATGGTCTTTCCCCACTTTTGCTAATTCCTAAAAGGGACAAAAACTTATAGAATAGTTGTGGATTTCAGAAAATTGAACCAAATTACTGAAAATGATCCTTATCCAATGCCGTCAATGCGAGATCTTATTGCCACTATAGGGTCCAAGAGATACTTCACCACAATAGATTTATTGCAGGGATTCTTGCAAATCCCTCTAGACGAAGAAAGCAAACCTTTGACTGCTTTTTCCACTAGTAACGGCAGATACCAGTATGTAAGAATGCCATTTGGTCTAAAGTCAAGCCCGGTAACTTTTGTAAGATTAATGGATAAAATTTTGGGCGATTTACTAGGCAAGGACGTACACTGTTACATAGATGATTTGGTAATAGCAACAGACACCATAGAGGAACACATAGACTTAGTCAGAGAAGTCCTAAAGAGATTAAGAAAAGCCAACCTGAAGCTTAAACTAAAGAGGTGTAACTTCCTTAAAAGGAAAATAGACTACCTTGGTCATACACTAAGTGAAAAGGGCGTAGAAGTAAACGACTTAAAGATTAAGTCAATCAAGGAATATCCTACACCTCAGTGCAAGAAGGACGTAAGGTCATTCTTAGGTTTAGCAGGTTTTACCGCAAATTCATAGGGAACTTTGCAGTCATATCAGTCCACTAACTGAACTTTTAAAGGAACACGTATCATTTACATGGACATACGAGCAGCAAGAAGCATTCGATGAATTGAAAGAAAGGATTAACACACCCCCCAGTACTTAGCTTCCCAGACTTTGGCAAGAATTCTTTTTAGCCCACGGATGCAAGCCACATTGGTATAGGAGCATGTTTAATGCAAAGACAAGATAATAAGTATAATGCGATAGCTTATTACAGTAGAAATTGAAGCTCTCAGAAGTGAACTACTCAGTAACAGACCTCGAGTCTAGCTATAATAGACGCTTTAAAGCATTTCAGATATATCATTTTTGGTTACAAGATAACCGTGTTCACGGATCATTCAGCTGCAGTAGAAATGCTAAAGAACCCTAATTTTTCTGGACGAAGAGGCCCGTTGGTTCATGACAGCCCAAAGATTATAATATAGAGGTGAAATATGTCCCTGGGAAGACGAATAAGGTAGCAGATGCATTATCAAGATATGTGTCACAAGGTGATAGTATAAATATGATAAGTCAAGAAGAAGAAAAGAATGAAACAATGTGCAATGACGTTAATGTACTCACCATGCACTATACAGAGGAGCTTTCCCGGCAAAATTTCATAAAGGAACAAGAAAGAGATGAAGATATAAGGGGAACTGTTCAAATACGTTAGAAACGAAAGAAAACACAGCCAACAAGAATTAACCGAACTAGGTAGGAAGGTTGGATGTCCCACAGATGCATTAACGGACATGGATGGCGTATTAATTTTGGATGTGCCACGAATATGACCCATTTGGTCATTTCTAGGTGTACTGCACAAAAGATTAGTACCTAAGAGTCTAAGAAACAAGGTCATTGAGCTAATGCACGACGATGACATGAGAGCTCACCCAGGAAGGGATGAGACAATTAGATTAATCCAAAGAACTTTCCATTGGAAGGGAATTCACAAGGATGTTAGTAATTATGTGAAGAGCTGCAATATATGCAACAGCTACAAGGGAAGAACAGACAAGGAAGTACCACTAGGGAAATATCCTATCCCACAGACTCCTTTCGAAAGAGTATCTATTGATCTTATCACTAATCTTCATACCACGAGTAAAGGGAATAAGAATATACTAGTATGTATCGACGCGCTCACGAGATATACAGGGTTGGTACCACTAACTAGTAAAAGTGCCAAGGATTGTGCAACTGCTCTCTTCGATAAGATATTTTGCAGATATTCTGCTCCACAGCTCATTATTTCTGATAATGGGACCGAGTTCAACAACTCGTTAGTTCAAGAAATTTGTAACGCCTTTAAAGTAGAAAAGGTAGCGATACAGCCGTATCACCCAGCTAGCAATGGCTTGGTAGAAAGGAATAACAGGAAGGTTTTTTAGACGTATTAACGTCACACAGTAGGACAGGATCCTGACTGGACGTCAATTTACCTTTAGTCCAATTATCATTAAATGCAAAGCATCATAACGAGTACTCGAGCAACTCCATAAAAGCTTTGATGGGATATGAAACCCAGATTACCTTATGCATGGCTGAATCAGCCAATACAGCCAAATTACTCTGAAGATATCATGAAGATAAGAATCGGAAACTTTAAAGTAATACACAAGCAATTGCACAAGAATTTAGAAGAAGCCCAGCAGAATATGATAGAGAAGCATCAAGAAGGATTAAGGCCTGTAGACTACAAGAAAGGGGATGAAGTCTATATTAAGAAGGAAGTAAGAAGTGGTATTAATTATAAGTTAGCCACAAAATTCACAGGACCATACAAGGTCGTAGACGTACAAGAAACTAAGATAAAGGTTAAGAAAATGAATAACCAAATGCCTTCCACATATGCTGAATCATTAGAAGAAGAAGAATTTTGGATAAACAAGGACAAGGTCAAGAGAACCAAAGAAGTTGAAGAATCCGAAATGACAGAGACGTCAGAAGAAATTCCAGAAGAAGAGGTTAGATATAACCTAAGAAATAGAAGAGTCACTTTTCAGTGAAACAGAAGAACAAACCCATTAATTCATCCAATTATTCCCATGTATTTATTTGATTTCGTTATTGCTAAGTTTACCTTCATCGGTCGACTTAGGAATAATCTTTTATTGTTGCAATTTACTTTAATTAGTTGGTTTGTAGCAATTTTTTTGGGTTAAGTGCACTTAACTTCAAATTTATTTTGACTTGAAGGGAAATATTTGGGTATGTAAGAAACGATTCAATGCGCAGTATAAGAATTTTAAGACGTACATTAAGTTTAATCGTTCCATAAGAACATTCTTAGAAGTAAAAGAATAAATAATACGGGTTAAGATAGATATTAAGAGATTTTAAGATAAGAGAATTCGTTTCAGAAAATATTAAGATTTTGAATGGGTAATTAATACACTTACTTTGTTCAAATCCATTAGATGTTGATTGATGAAAACTTACTAATAAGATATTAATCGATGAAGACTCACTAACAAGATGTTAATTGATGAAGGCTCATTAACAAGATAGTAGTTGTTGAAAACTTAACTAACAAGATATTGATTGGTGAAAACTTACTAATTGTTGTCACAGTGGAAGAAACCTACAAGTATTAACCACTAACCGGTTCCTTTAACCGAGTTGCCAATTTTGTTGTAGTATCAAGCAGTAAAGTTATATTGTTTAATGTACTAGGTTACTCAGAAAATTACAGTAAGAATGTCCAATGAAATTTTGCATAAACACAATACACACTCTCAGTAGGAAGTCAAGGACACATTGTTATTGCATACAAATACACAAGGATATTTTCTCCCAGGACTTGTCTCCAAGCAGCAGGTCACAGCCAACAAGAAGCCATCAAGTGTCGTCAACAAAGAACGAAATTTATTTTTCCATAAAGAAAGACGATATCCACCTAGATAGAATAGGACTGAGGACTGAACCAATCATGTACTGTAAACTTGGATAGTTACCATTATTTTTTGCTTCTACCATGCATTTATATAACTTATGTGACTCAAGGGCTTATGTATGTTTAACTTTCAGTTTTTCTTGTTTTTTTGGTGATTTATTTTTTCTTTTTTGCATTCAGTTTCATGTTTCTTAATGTGATTTACACATATTTGAATTCAGTTTGATGATTCTTTTAATATTTCTTAATCAAGTATTTGTTCATGTCCATATTCAGTTTTTTTTTAATGTTTTCTCTGAATGTTACTTACTCAAGAATTTATTCATATTTACATTCAATTTTGATTGTTGCCCTAACGTTACTTAATCAAGGATTTGCTCATTTTACATTCACTTTTGATGATTTTGAGTTAAAGTTTCAATATGATTTCCAAGAAGCATAAGTTAGGAGTCCTCTTGTAGGTATAATCTTCGCTTCAGCTTAGATAACGCTGTCGGAGTCAGCGAGGTAGCAGGCCGAGACTGTAATAGTGTGGCACAGTGTCGTTATTACAAAAGGCAATAACTTAATAATACTTAAGAAAAAAGGCACGAAACGGATAATAAGAGAAGAAAAAGGGAAAGGGAATACGATAATGATTTTTCTTAGAGAAGGGATTTTGTTACTCAAAACATTAGGCTTTTAGCCATTAGACATCTGGTTTTCATCTCCCCCAAAAAGCCTCTGTCCGTACCAGCGATTAGTGACCAACAAGAGATTATGGGCGACGAGCGATATCCACCAGGCATCTTCGAGAAATTGGAAACTACTCTCATTAACGCCTATGACTAATCGGCGTTCCCTTCGTGAACAGGTCAGAGAGAGCCATCTGGCATACGTTAAAAAAGGAATTCTATGACCCGTTGTCCAAAGGAGGGGAGTGCCGAACTCTTAAGTGCTCCACCCTCTCGAGATAGACCTAAGGACTTCGACGAATACAAAAGCCATGAGGTTGTGTTGGTCATAAGACAGCCCAAAAGAAGTATCAACGAATGACCTATGAGGTTACCAAGGGATATGCCCCTAAGAAGCCAGGACATGAAGAAGGAGGCGTATACAAATTCAGAGCCTACGAATCATTGTAAAAGACATGACAGGAAGGCGGTCTTGTATAATGTCTGTAGCCTCTAAGACACAAAAGGTCTTTCAGAAAATGCCACACCCAGTCAGTATCCGAAAAATCCAAAGGCGGTGCTAAGGAGATTTCAACCCAACAAAAGGGTCAGACAGAGAGAGAGGAGAGCAGAGAAAAAAGGGGAACAGAGAAAGTCAAGAGAAGATAACGACGAAGAGGGGAAGGAGGGAGAACCAGTGGCGCAGCAACAGGCAGAGAAGAGGGAGAAAGACCAGAAGAATCCCAGAAGAAGAACAAGTGCAAAAGTGTGGTGTGCGAAGCAATCAAAGACAGTGAAAGTGACAATCAATACTCAGTAAAAGTTCCCTCGGTGCCTATAGACTCGTAATTGCGACAAGTGCCAATTAATTTTTAAGTTTTTATCAGTCCCAAGAGCCCAGTAACTCAGAAGGTGGAAAAACCATTTGTAAGAATCCCTAACGAAGAATAAAACGTAATTTGTATGGATATATCAATTTAATTTCTCATCCAAAATCCTTTGAACCCTTTTAACGAATCCCAGATTAAGAACACTGAGCAAGACAAGAAGAATTTATATAAGCCTAATTTCTCCAAAGTATAGCCTCCAGGTCGGCACACGTTACCTTAGATCTGTGCGCAGAAAAGTCAGTACCGTCACATATATATATATATATATATATATATATATATATATATATCTATATATATATATATATATAAAGTATAAAGTTTGTTCATATACCGGTATTTTGGATGTGATTTCATGTACGCACACTCGTATTTAAACATAAATAAATAATATATATATATATATATATATATATATATATATATATATATATATATATATATATATATATATATACACGTATACTGTATGGTTGTCAACACATCTTAATTTTTTCTGCAGAAAGGGAAAATTCCCAACTCGAAAATGGTCGAAGTATACACACGTATATGTGTATGTGTACACACGCCTATGTGTATGTGTGCCTTTTTATGCACGAAATTGTGTATCATTTCTGTGCTTTGTGTTTTACAACCCCCTTCTATGTCGCTGTTTTCCCTTTGCGTTAATTATTATATTTTATTATTATTATTAATTATTTCATTATTATTATTATTATTATTTTATTTATCCATGGAGCCATCCTATTGAGTATTAGATTGGGTGGTTTAAAAGAGTGGGGTTCCGGGTTGCATCCTGCCTCCTCAGGAGTCCATCACTTTACTCACTATGTGCGCTGTTTCTAGTAGCGCACTCTTCTGCATGAGTCCAGGAGCTACTTCGGCATCTAGCTTTTCCAGGTTCATTTTTAGGGATCCTGGGATCGTGCCTAGTGGTCCCATGATTATAGGCACAATTTCCACTGGCATATCCCATATCCTTATTTCTATTTGTAGTTCTTGATACTTATCGGTTTTTTCTCTGGTATCATTATTATAATTATTATATAACAAATTGGTAAGCCATGGACCTGTATGTCAGAGTTTCATAGAATATATTATATATATATTATATATATATATATATATATATCTTATATCTATATATGTGTGTGTGTGTGTGTGTGTGTGTGTGTGTGTGTGTGTGTGTGTAAATAAAGGGAAAAAGTAGATACTGTACCTTGTTGCGACAGTACACTAAATATCAGTAATTATATCTAAATATATGTAAATGATATGTTATAAATAAAGGAAGCTAATTATATATCATCAATAGCATATAATATTAAATACATCTGTGTAGCTTAGTCGCACCTAATCTCGTATGATTATTACATAATTAATGAATAGATAATGAATGGTAATTGGGTTTGAGTTTGCCCTATGATGAGACTATGATACGGAGGCTTCTGCCCAGGCCAATCTTTGAAAACATTGGCTCTATTGTCACCACCCGGAAACAGAACCGTCGAAATAACTCAGCAGTCGCAAATGGCAAGCGTAGAAACTCCGATCACTTCAGCAAAACCCAACTGAAAGGAGGATAAGGGACGATGGGCTTCAACAATTCCTTCATGAGGAATTTCTGTGAAGGAGGGAAATGGCTTATTATACACGGTTTTTTCCATCTGTCCACACGTCTGGGGCGTTTGCGTATGGTAACACTACGTCCCGGGCTTTAGATAGTTACATTCAGCTTACACTTAACAATAATAATATCCTATTTGGAATATTAACGGTGTAATTCGCTCACAGTGAATTTTTAAAACACTATTCAGTTGCAAATGTACACCCAGATATCCTTTTATTAACAAAGAACTTAGACATAGCGTAACTATTTAAAAGCCCGGGACGCAGTGTTACCATGCGCGACCACCACAGGCGAATGGACAGATGGAAAAAAAACAAAAAAAAAACAGTAGTGTTGAGTAATGTTCATCACCGAGTAATAGTGGGTTTGACAGGGCTTTTACTGTGTTGTAGATTATAGTTGTAGAATCATAATGTCAGGGAGTTGTGGGATGGTTGCATTGATATAATAAACAATAATGAACTCTAGTCTCTATCTCTCTCTCAAACAGTAACGAACACTAGGCTCTCTCTCTCTCTCTCTCTCTCTCTCTCTCTCTCTCTCTCTCAAACAATAACGAACATAGTCTCTCTCTCTCTCTCTCTCTCTCTCTCTCTCTCTCTCTCTCTCTCTCTCTCTCTCTCGATGTAAGCTGTAGAACGCTTACCTTCCTAGCGTGCGTCTAGGGTTTGATTTTAGACGAGGTTGGAACTCTGGGTGCATTTTTAACCTAGATCTTTTGAGCCTCTGTTGTCACAAGCATTGAATTGTGTACCTTGCTGTCAGTGGACTGTTTAGGTTGCAACTGGAGAAGAGGGAGAGAGAAAGAGAAGTAGGAAATAATGCTCCGTCAAAAAATAGGCCACAATGCCCTGATTCATAGTGGAAGAACCTTGACAAAGTTGACAAATTAATCGCCACCCCCTCTGGTTTGGAACTATTCACCAGTTCTCTCTCTCTCTCTCTCTCTCTCTCTCTCTCTCTCTCTCTCTCTCTCTCTCTCTCTCTCTCTCTCTTCCTTGCGCATACTTCAGCCTGTCAACCACATTTGTTTAAGGTTGGCCTAATGTTTTCAACGGTTTATTACTGTGTGAGCTACTGTACTGCATTGTGATATCATGGAAGAACAGTAGTCATAATAGCATGTGTGTGATGCTCGTTTAAAATTCCACGCACTTCTGCCTTTATTTCTGTAACAAAATAATCTTTATACTGGTATATAATTATGTTTGGGGATTTATCTATATTCCTTCTTTTATTCTTATGCTACTCAAATTCTTATGGGCATATGGTTATGCCATTCAGTAGAAGCATTCTTAGCCCCGTTTGTAGACTAATGGGTATGTTTCATACGAAGGGGTGCATAGCTTGATAAATAATAATAACTGATTAACTTCGTCAGCATATTTTGAATGATTCAGTATACTTTTAATAAAGAGCCATGCCTGGTTATTTACGATTACGAGGCTCCCAGAGTTGTCAGAAAGTAATATTTCTTTTGGGGGCCATTATCTTAATGACATTTACAGTCTTTTGTTTATGTTTAGCGGTCTTCCCCAATGGGCTTGTACTATAAACACGCCGCAAAAGTGGATACATACCGGTTGAAACCCTTGGGGGTCATTAATCTAGGAAAGCTCCAGTCTTTGAATCCTCAGGAGTCCTCGAGGAAGTCTTTTTAGCCTTACGAGTGAGGATTTTTTTTTTTTTTTTTTTTTATCCTCAGGAGTGAGGAAGTCTTTGTATCCTCAGGAGTGAGGAAGTCTTTGTATCCTCAGGAGTGAGGAAGTCTTTGTATCCTCAGGAGTGAGGAAGTCTTTGTATCCTTACAAGTGAGGAAGTTTTTTTTTAATCCTCAGGAGTGATGAAGTCTTTGTGTCCATACGAATGAGGAAGTTTTTTCTATCCTCGGGAGTGAGGAAGTCTTTGTATCCTTACGGATGAGGAAGTTTTTTTTTATCCTCAGGAGTGAGGAAGTCTTTGTATCCTTACGAATGAGGAAGTTTGTTTATTCTCAGGAGTGAGGAAGTCTTTGTATCCTTACGAATGAGGAAGTTTTTTCTATCCTCAGGAGTGAGGAAGTCTTTGTATCCTCAGGAGTGTTCAAGTCTTCGTATCCTCGGGAATGCGCAAGTCTTTGTATCCTTAGAAAAATTATTTTGATGATTGTTTGAAAGCGTGATAGTTTTTTAAAGGTATATTTGCATTAACAAACTATGAATTTTACAACTTTGGATGATCAATGTCCGATACGTATTTCGCATATCATTTTGCACTTGTTTGTTAAAAGATTTGTGTTCTTCGATATGTTTTCAGTTTTCAGACCTTCGCCAAATTGGCTTTTAGCGGTCACCATTAAGTTAAGTTTCAGTATCCATTCGACTTTTATAAATATCCGTAACAATTGATACCAGCGATTCAGGATTCATTACTGAAAAAGTTATTCGTTTTTCCTTCTTCTTCTCCGTAAGGGTGGGGGGCGGGGGTGAGGGGGTTTAGTGCCCGCCAGTGCACGTCACGCGCGATGCACTGTAGACTTTTCTTCAGGTTCTTTCAGCATGCTTTCGGCCCCTAGCTGCAACCCCTATCATTCCTTTTACAGTACCTCCTTTCATATTCTTTCTTCCATTGTACTCTCCACCCTCTTCTAATAATAATGTTTCAGAGTGCGGCCGCTTTGAGGTTTTCCTTCTGTTACACTTTTGGTATTCTTTTACTCTCAAATTTCCTTCGGCCTAAATTTTTTGTTCTATTCTTCTGGTTTTTCTTCTTCTGAAGAAGAATGTCCTTCGACGCGTCTCTCTAAACGTCTCTTGAACCTGGGAACACATGGCCCCACTTTTCAGAGAAATGACCTCAGGGTGTAAAGATGGCCAGTGGAGGGAATGTTTTACAACGGATTTTTTCGTCTTGTTTTTTCGTCTTTTTTCTCCTGTTTTTTCTCACCCTTCTGAAAGAGACAGCTGAGAGGCAAGCTTTTTTCTTATTTAGAGATACAAAGTATTTTTTTTTCCTTTTTTTTTATCTTTGCAATAGGACAAGTAAAAACACCCTGATATGACAGGTTTCGGTGGTGATTGTAAGTGCCTGACTCATCCTATATTCCTAGCGAATAAAAATAAATGTATGAAAACAGAGGGATCGTCAGGATTTAATTTTAGTGTATTAGACTCTTTCTTGATTTCCATTGAGTGTCTTCAAGGTTTCTTTTGTTTCTTTTGCTGAAGAAAAGAGAAAGATTATTTAAAGGAGATTTTGCATCAATCCGAGCTGATTCAGGTTTAGTGATGTTAAAATATCGACCTTTCTTCTACCAATATCAGTACCGATGATTTTTTTAGAGATCGGTATTGATACCGGTATTGAAAAGAAAAATACGCATTTATTCACTGATTCAAAGGTAAAAATGTGGGGAAAATAAAGTTATATATTGTATTGCATAAAGATTTAGTCATATTTTTCCTCGGGTGTTCCTTGGTTGTTGTGATAATGTCATTTTTGACCTCTTATTTTTTATTCTAGGTTAATTACACTTTTTTGCTGTCGGTGGCGATGCCAATTTACACCCCCATTTTTTTATGTGGATGGGACCCGAAACCAACAAAGTAAACATCAGTATACTCTTAACACTCTAAAATGCATTTGAAAATAAATGATCTGGAATGAGATAAACAAAATAAAGTCTAACTTACATTATCTAGTTCGATGATTGTGCATGACATGTTGAATACTCCACTGGCCTTTCGAGTTGCAAATGTCGCCGAGGTTTTTCTTTGTAGCTAGGTCTTATTTTTAACATTTTTTTTGTTTCCCATTTTCCATAGGGAGCGGCGGACGGACTCATTAGTGATTGTTAAAGATATTAATTTGAGGTCACACTTAATAATGCAGTGAAGGGTGCTATTTTTTTGTATTGTTGATTGGCAACATCTTAAAATCCCTGTCTGTGAAATGTATGTGCTCAGTGAGGCAAAGGTTCTTCATTTGATGTTGAGAAGATGACGTATTTTATACTAAGTATAAAATACGTCCTAGTTTTATGTAGTTTAGTCAACTCGGATATTGCAGTTGGTTCTTTCTTTTTTCTAGAGTAGAAGTAAATGATCAGCTTTTAAAGATAACGATGTCTTCAGCGGATACATTATTTTTTTTTAATCATAATTAGGTTTCCTATATTTTTTTCATTTGTCATGAGTTAACACTCTAATTATAGTTATTCATAGTTGTTAATTATAGGTACTCTGAGTTATTTCCTGCGAAGTACAGTCGTATCAGTGTAACGACTTATTCGTTCATTATTTGTTCCATGTACTTAAAGAAGAAATTTTTATTGAAATAATTTTCTTGTGCTAAAGTGTATGAATTCCATCGTCATAAATTTTATCATGAAGATAAAAGAAAGAATTTAGTAGAGAACTCTGCGTTATTCATTATGAGTTGTTTCCTGGGAAGTACAGTCTTTCATTATTTGTTCCATTTACTTAAAAAAGAAATTTTTATTGAAATAATTTTCTTTTGCTAAAGTTTATGAATTCCCATCTTCATGAATTTTATCATGAAGATAAAAGAATGAATTTTGTAGAGGACTTTGTGTTGTGTATTAAAGGGCACTGATTTATGCTGATGTTGGAATAGAAGAGGAACCTGTTACAAAGACCCAACGTTGTCCTAGAAAAAGTCCAAGATTCTTTCAGTTGTTCGGTGCTCTTGGCAATGACGTGACCCAGGTTTTAGCTCAGAGGTTAAGAAGCCTCTTTAAGGGCCAGATGTCCAACATACGTGTGTGTGTGTGTTGAGGGTGGGGGGGTTTGGGGGGGCAGAGTCCGTAACGAATTAGGAACTTTTCATGATAGCTTTACCAGAGTCTGGTCTTGGTGTGAGGGAAGTGGGAGTTATTTATTTGTGAATGAGCATTATGCTCTTTTATGATTAATAATATTTTTAGGGACGAAGCCAACATGGATGAGCTGCTAAATGCTTATTTTGGGAGTAATTTTTTTTCATTTCTATTATTCCTCCTCTGATGAATGAAACAGTCAAAGACCAAAACTTATGATGAAGGACCAAGAGCCTCACAGGCTGATTATAATCCTCAGGCCACCAGCAGGTGGGTCCACGTGGTCGCCATCTTTGATTTTATGTTGGCGTTTCAAACAACCATCTCTTCGAAACACTTGAACGAGTAAGTATCTGACAGTTTGCCCCCCTGTGAATACCATAGACGCTCAATTGCCATATCACGGAATTTTGGTTTTTCACATGACTTGGCGGCCAGCTTGCTTTGGTTTTAAAAACCAAAAAGCAAAATCTCCTGAGGAACCGTTGAGTTGATCTGCTTGAAATACTGTAGAAGTGTCGTCCCTCCGGTGGGGTCTTCGAAAAATATGAGTTGGAATTTCAGTCAGCATGCAAATGAGGCATCAGATGAACAGCGAATTATATAGAATACTGAATTTTGCGTAAACATGACATTTCTTTAGATTTATACGAAAATAAGTACGATGGGTTTTCCGGAGTTGCCGAATTGGGTAAGAGCACTTTCTGTGACGTGACCTCTTGACCTACTTTCAGCTCTTTGGGTCTAAATGGGATTGCAACGAAGCTTAGTATTGTAGAACTCACAAACTCGAGCACCGAATCTTAACAATTTTCGGGAAATACAGAATCAGGAGTCTTACAGAGCCTTAGGCACGACATCCGGCAATAATTTTTCCTTCCGGCAGCGGTCTCGACATTGTGAATGTATCCAAAGCCATTGGACTGACCCTTTTCATTCTCCAGAGACAGGTAGGTATCCCTCCCGGGGCAGAGTGCTAAGGACCTTATTCCAAAATGGTCATTGGTCTTGTAAAGTTGCAACTCGAGGAATTTTTTTGGTTTTTGTTGTCACCAAAACTCATTTTTTCGTCACCCAACCATACACTGTTCTCAGTCCCTTTTCTTACCCTTTTATAATCACATTTACTCACATTTCTATCTAAATACATACATACGTATACAATATATATATATACATACACAAACACGCACACAGACACACATATACAATTATATGTGTGCACGTGTGTATGTATGTATGTATACATATCAATGTTTGAGAGCTGATTGTCATTGACCATCCTGATAATTGTACGCTCATCCTGATGATTGTACGTCAGTGATGGATGTTATTTCCTACGTAGCCACCGAATGTGTGTTAGCTTTATTGACGCCTAATGTTTATTTGGTCTGACTCGTCCTTTGAACATTGGTTGACGGGGTTCCCTGACTCCCCTTGCAAAATTAGGATTTTTTTTTGTTCGAACAAATCACATCCACATTGTATAATCCAGCTTTTCATCCGTTGTTATTTCTAATTCCTTATCATCGCTGTGGCGTGCCTTCTCTCTCGTTTCCAATTTCTCTGGATGAACTCATCTTCGTGTTATTTTCGTTTACCTTAACCATGTCTGATTCTTACTTTTTTTGGAGGGGAGATTTGGAGAAGGAATTTAGTTTGCTCTGTTAAGTCACGGCATTTGTCCACAAAGGGGACCCTTTGTGATCAGTTTTATGATGCAATAGTGCAATTGAGTTCTCGTTCTTTACACGAAAGTTTTCGTTTATTGGCGCTTTGTGGTAATGGTTATTGCGAAGATTTTTTTGTCTCGTAACGTCGCTGTTATTTTATGCTGTTCATCTAGGCTTATTAGGGGCGGAAGTGGCGGGGAGGTTGTGGGAGGCGGGAGGGGGTGTTGTGGAATGGCGAGGTGACTTGAGGTCATACAGACACCCACTTCTTGTTAGGAAATACGATTAGGTAAATAGTAAGGAAATCACTTTAGATGACACTGAAGCAGGTCTGCAGGGATTGTGTGTTGGGTGGGGCGGGGTTGGGGGGAGGTTAGGAGTGATTGTCTTGGGCACGTTTGAAGGTGATAAACTGGAATTCTTTGTATGAAGATGAAGTTAATGAACTGTGCTGAACGAATCAAGAGGTTAAACGACCAACCAAAAATACTTCATTTTCATCAGCCAGAGAAAATCACAGGGGAAAATCCTTAAAAGTATAAATTTAATTGACGGTGCATTTGGGCGCTAGAAATTCGTAATTTCTTGCTGGGACATTGATCATATCCCGCCCACAACATAAATAAGCCGTGGCAGAACCCTTGAAGCTGACCGCCTCTTTCTGCCGCCATATTTGCCGTGGGTAATGTTAATCTTTGTTTCTAAATCCGTCGTCTGAACAGTCTGGATGTTGATTACAGGCTGGCGGCCATTTGCATATTGCTATATTCAAGAAAAGTATAATTTGCATATCGTAAATCCTGTCTGCTAACCAGCTCAGGTACAACCTCACCTGGCAGGCCCTTTCCGGGAACGCTGCTGCTACCCCGGGCTTCTTATTTTATGCCCCGTAGCGGGGTAGTGCTGTCAGTGGACATCATGCGGTGGACTGTAGGCATTACTTAAGGTTCTTTGCAGCGTGCCTTCGACCCCTAGCTTCAGCCACTTTCATATTCTCTTTCTTCATCTTACTTTCCACCCTCTTCTGACACTTGATTCATAGTGCAACTGCTTTGAGGTTTTCTTCCTGTTAAACCTTTCTATTTCATTGCTGAATGACCTCACAGGTCCCAGTGTTTTGCCTTTGGCCTAAATTCTATATTCAACTCAACTCATTTTTATTTTATGGATTTTCTTCATTGCCCCGTTTCATTCTACATGATTTTTCATCAGCCATATTCTGCTATTCGTTCCTCGTTCCCTTGGCACCCTAGTTCCTCGTTGGACAAGTGGTTTTCGCTCTCGGCTACCAGTCCGGTGGTCCGAAGTTCGACTCTCGGCTCGGCCAACGCGGAATCAAAGGAATTTATTTCTGGTGATAGAAAGTCATTTCTCGATATAATGTGGTTCAGATCCCACAATAACCTGTAGGTCCCGTTGCTAGGTAACCAATTGGTTCCTAGCCACGTAAAAAGTATCTAATCCTTAACTTTAACCTTTACCCCCCTGCCTCTCAATTTTAGTTTTCTATGTCTTTCCGTCCGCATTTATCTGTCAGCCCTCAGATCTTAAAAACTACCAAGGCTAGAGGGCTGCTAATTGGTATGTAGATCATCGACCCTCCAATCATGAAACATACCAAATTGCAGCCCTCTAGCCTCAGTAGTTTTTATTTTATTTAAGGTTAAATTTAGCCACTTTAGGTGCCAACAACACAGGCCATCACCGGTCTGTGGCTGAAAGTTTCTTGGACCGTGTCTGGGAGTTTCATACAGCATTATACCCTGTACAGAAAACTCGATTGCGCATTTTTTATGTATCTTTTTGCTTATGTTGATGATATTCACTTTTATAACCCGATGTCAAGAACAAGGTATTTCGAATGGCCCCTTCGGAGAGAGAGTCTCTTGGCAGAGGGTTATGAGTGGAGTGGGATCAAAGAGGGTGAAACACGTGGTCCCCAGACTCTCTCTCTCTCTTCTCTCTCTCTCTCTCTCTCTCTCTCTCTCTCTCAGACACGCACACATGACATCATCGCCAAGCACATGGGGATGGGAAAGGAAGACCGTCCAAATATATCGTATCATTTCTTTTGCATCTTGATTCTTTTGTTTTTCTCAAAGGTTTTCCTGTATTGTCGAGTAACGCATTTATGTGTATATACGTATATATATATATGTGTGTGTGTATATATGTATATATATGTGAATGTATATATATATATATATATATATATATATATATGTGTGTGTGTGTGTGTGTGTGTGATAATTATTATTTTTGCATAAATGTATACTTTTTAATTTTGAATTAGGAAGTTCTAATGTTCCCTTTACTTTCTTCACGTTTCAAGACTAATTAACCTGATCAGATGTAGTCAAGCTATATTTTTCATAAATTGTTTTTCAAGTTAAAGTTTATCTTAGTTTAACCAGACCACTGAGCTGATTAACAGTTCTCCCAGGGCTGGCCCGAAGGAATAGATATTTTTACGTGGCTAGGAATGGACTGGTTACTTATCGTGGGATCCGAACCACATTATAGCGAGAAATAAACTTCTAATCATTAGAAATTAATTCCTCAGTTTCCGCGTTGGCATAGCGTGGAAGCGAACTCGGACTACCAAATCGGTGGGCGAGCACGTAACCTACTCGTGCAACGAGGAAGTGAATGAATAGCCATAGTAGACTTACTCAGTCCTTTAAATCTTGTTAAAGTCTTGACTGATGAAAACAAACATACGGATACTGAAGGTGGCCGTCGCATTCAGTGTCTCTCGCCCAGCAACAGGTCTCTTTCTAAGAAGCCCACGTCAGAGTCCTGAGCTCTACAGAATCCTCCGCGTGTGTGTGTTTTTGTAAAGTTCTTCGCGTTAATCCTTGCGCGCTTCGTTGAAGTTCTTGTAATCTTGACGAATCGGGGGGGGGGGGGGGGGGGGTGGGGGGGGGGGGGGGGGGGGACCCTTTTCCTCTCTCTACGAGAGGCGGCTGGCATACTCCGGGGTCTTTCTTGGCTCTCCTGTCCGAATACTGTCGACATTATGTTTGCCGTCAGCGCTGATGCACTGCCTGTTCCTGCTGTGAAATTCTTCAAGGTGCTCTCTCTCTCTCTCTCTCTCTCTCTCTCTCTCTCTCTCTCTCTCTCATCTGTGTTTGTTATTCTCTCTACATTATGTTTTACCGTCAGCGCTGATGCACTGACTCTTCCCTCTGTGAAATTCTTCAAGGCGCTCTCTCTCTCTCTCTCTCATTTGTGTTGTTTTGTTGGGGATGTTCTGGTGTCGTTCATGCATGGAATGTCATAATTGAAGAAATTCGACCACTGTCGAATTTCTTCAGTTATCACACACACACACACACACACACACACACACACACACTCATGTCAGAAGCATGCTGAATACAAACGAATGACTATTGGTAGCCCTAACCAGAGCTTCATTTATGATTATCTGACATTGGACTAAAGATTCCCTCTCCACTCACGGTCGTTGACTTTTTTCTTCAACCTGTTTGTGATATGTATGAGATAAGTTTCCGACTTGTATATAGATGTTTTGCTGTAATGTGGACGCACCCTAAACCTCAGGCCTCTCCCGATAGAGTATCTGAAATAAAGGTAAAAGTTTTATTTACGTGTTAAAAAAATCCCCAAAATGACTTGTCTGTAATAACTTATAGCGATAATTTACATCTCACGCCTAGCAAAGTCTTTTTTTTCTTCTTCTTTTTTTTGGTTAAATCGGAAGAAAATTTCTTGATTAGACGGATTATGACTTTCTGTTTAGAAAGTGATATCAAAACTGTATGCTGTTCACGAGTTCACGCGGCATTCGCAGGTTTTAAAAGCAATATGAACTGTTATGAATCATTAACTTTGTGATATCTAAGTAAACCCGTCGCTGAATATCCACTGGTTCCATGCAACGTAAAAACACCATACAAACAAACAAACAATCTAAGTAAATCTATCTTGAAGTATTATATCACGTTTATTTATATATCCATCTTGCTGTCCACCCTCTCGTAACAATTGATTCATAGTGCAACTGCGAGGTTGTCCTTCTGTTACTACTTTCACACCTCTTCACTGTCCATTTCCGTTCCAGCGCTGAATGGCCTTAGTTGCCCCAGTGCTTGGCATGTATGCCAAAATCCTATAAATCAAACAATCTATCAATCTAAGGATTGTTGGATTATCGCTGTAATACTCCACATATTGTTGTCCGAGTTACACATTCTTGCCGATAGGAAGTAATTATATTTATGAAACTACCTCTCCTAATTTCATCGAAGCCTCGTTATTGATTTTATATGAGGTAGATAAATTCCCCACTTGAGATCACTCATCGATTTCTCTCGCTATTACGCGTCTCGTATTTATGTTTTATCGAATGCTGACGTCTATGAGCTTGTGTGCTTTCACGACGTAAGATTGCCATTTATGTTGTTGCTTGTAGTTACTTTTCTAGCCATATATGTTGTTACTTGGAGTAGTTACTTTTCTAGCCATTTATGTTGTTAGTTGGAGTAATTACTTTTCTTGCCATGTATGTTGTTACTTGGAGTAATTACTTTTCTAGCCATTTATGTTCCTATGCTAATATGATGCTGTTAAAATTATCATTTATGTTGTTACTTGGAGTAATTACTTTCATACGTCAATATGATGTTATGAAAATCATCACAGTCAAGATGAAGCGGAGGGTGTGATAAATCAGAAGCGAGTTTATTCATATATTTTCGGGCCCGGAAGGCTCGCTGACAATAGCTTTTGATTTGTGGTTGGTTACTGAGCGACTTGGCTTAAGACTTAGCTTAGCTCATCCTCCTTGGTTTATTATTTTCATTTTTTTTCGTAAATTTATTAATTCGTTTTTTGTTTCATGACTATTAGGGAATAATGTTTTACTGAACCAGTTCTTATTTCTTGCCCTTGTGTGAAGCTTCTGTCTTCTCGTCTTCGCTTTTTACTCTGCTGGTGAGAAGTGATATTGAAAAAGATATGTTTGTCAGAAAAAATCATCCATTTCTAAGTTGTGATATTGAAAAAAATATTGTTTGTCAGAAAAATTATCCATATCCAAGTTGTGATATTGAAAAAAAATATTGTTTGTCAGTAAAAATTATCCATTTTCAAGTTGTGATATTGAAAAAAAATATTCTTTGTCAGAAAAAATGATCCTTTTCCAAGTTGTGATATTGAAAAAAATTTTGTCAGAAAAAAATATCCATATTCAAGTTGTGATATTAAAAAAAAATATATTCTCTGTCAGAAAAATGATCCATATCCAACTTGTGATATTGACAAAAAAATTGTTTGTCAGAAAAAATTATCCATATCCAAGTTGTGATACTGAAAAAAAAAAAGGATTCGTTTGTCAGAGAAAAAACAATTTCCATGTTTCTAAGTT
Organism: Macrobrachium nipponense; assembly: GCF_015104395.2. Taxonomy (NCBI): domain Eukaryota; kingdom Metazoa; phylum Arthropoda; class Malacostraca; order Decapoda; family Palaemonidae; genus Macrobrachium; species Macrobrachium nipponense. Next base: position 33,389,356 of record NC_061094.1, read on the forward strand.
GTGATATTGAAAAAAATAGTGTTTTCCAGAAAAGATGATCTAAATCAGAGTTTTGAAACTTGGAGTTTGGAGAAGTGTACTCTAGAAATACATTCATTTGAATTACCAGTGAATGACAGTTCTTATACGAAGTACTTGTTAGCCATGAATATAATTAGTATATGATTTGCTCTTATATATAATAGTGAACACGTTTTGATTACAGTAGCCCTTATCTTGGTTTAGTCTTTCAACTGACAAATATATGGAGATAAAGAAATAAAGAATGAAAGGAGAAAAATATGTAAAATGTTGAAAGTTCGATTAAGACATTAAGGATGAACGCGAAAAATAAGTAAAATGTTGAAGGTTCTGTAAGAGACATTCAGGTTTGATGGTAAAAAAGTGCAATTCTCGAATTCGTGATATGATGCTATGTTGTTTATTTGTTGCTCGTGTCGTGTAAGTTAAGAGTGTGCTGACTTTCGCACTTCAAGAACCAGGTGCCTTCTCGTAAAACTTCACTTGACATTACAATAATATACACATATATATATATAGATATATATATATATATATATATATATATATATATATATATATATATATATAATATATATGTGTGTGTGGTGTGTGTGTAATATATATTATATATATACATATATATCATACATATATATATATATAGTATATATATATATATATATATATATATATATATATATATATATATAGTTATGTTTAGTATTCTTGATAAGCTATTTACACACACACACACACACACACACACACACACACACACACACACACACACACACACACACACACACAATATTTGATAGCACCTGGAATTGAAAACATGTGCGTGTTCTTGAATCAGATTTAATTCTAGAGACATGACAAGTATTTTTAGCATTACCACATTGTAAAACGTGGTAAATTCTGGTAAAAACTAGTTGTCATTTAACCTAAATACCTACTTTTGCTCTGGATCGACAATATTAGCTGCCACGCTCTCTCTCTCATCTCTCTCTCTCTCTCTCTCTCTCTCTCTCTCTCTCTCTCTCTCTCTCTCTCTCTCTCTCTCTCATCTATCTGTGACTCATTTATTTCGAGGTTGTTTTTTTTTTTTTGCAGTTGGACCATGTTCATCATTTATTTTATTTTAGACAGAATTAGATGAATGGCAATGACTGCTTCTAAAACTACAATTGATCTTGTTTATTTTATATTTTTTATTTTATTTATTTATTTATTTATATATTATTTTACTTTTCGCTTTGTTTAGTTTTAAAAATCAGTCTTTTGCTGATAGTCAGTTCAGGAATTAATATATGATTTTGATACTTGGAATGTATGTTTCTTGTATATAACCACAATGTTAAACCTGTTGGTTCGAGGGAGTAATTCTTCGTGTTTGATAAGCTCCTAAATAAATGTTTTCCCTCGTAGCTCCAGACAATTTCGTAAGGCTCGCAGCCGTAGGAGCCAGTGATAAAAGATTGGATTATTGGCCTTGACCGTTGTGTACAGGCCGTGAAACAGGCTGGCGCCTCCTAAATTTGCCAGCATTTCTATCAGTTTTTATGTGGCAAAGTCCTGAGCTGATCTGTCCTGATAAGTTTAGGCGGGGGATGTGCAGAGAAACGAAGTAATGCCTCTGGCAGTTGGTGTTTTCGTTGAAACTTGCAAACTTAACCACTGCAAAGTGTGAATCAAAGAGAAAATACAAGAAAAAAAAAGTAGGAACTTGATTTAAACCTCCTGCAGTATTGTCATTGCTATATTTGAACTTGAGTGTGCGTGGAAACTGTAAACAACCGCATTGTGTTTGTGGTTCTTTGGTTGATGTGGTTACAGTATCGGAAATGTTGGTTCATCAAATTTCACGGATAATAAGTGTCCGATGACCTGGATTCAGTGGTCAGTTATAATAATAGCAAAATGAAGGATAAGGGTCCCGCAACCAAGAATAACTTCTTTAACCGATTCGTAGCGTATTCACTCGGCATTGTAATGGGTACTAGTACTGTAAAACATTAATATCTTCAGTTTTGTTTGTAAATATTCCATCTTTCCCTCTATGAATAGGACTGCCACAAGTTGGTCACTGCTTTGGTTACTTTATTATTGTTGTACTTGCTTAATTTGTCTGTAATCCCGATTAGAATTTATTTATACGCATTATGTTTCTGTAGGCGCATCACTAAGATTTAGTCACCTACGGTGGCTGTTCGTTCGTTTCCTATCGATTTTTTTTTTCCCCTCTGCGAATGTAGTGACTATCGTATTCATAGTCTTTGGGTCACACTAAATACATGAAACGTTCTAGGTAGTCTAGGTAGAATTCTAAGGAAAGTTTAGATTCCTGTTCGTAGTGGTTAACACGTTATGATTTTACTGCGTGACTGCATCGGCAGTACAATGTAAATATTGTAAGGCAATCCTCATGACACAGACGTTCCGATGGCATAAAGCAAATCGTCATTTGACGAAACTTTGATAAATTGTAAAAGTTTTTTTTGCCATGTTGTCGTGTTCAGTTGTTTCAAAGGCAACTTCTTAGTGTTCTGTAAATGAAAACTATCTAGATGGTTTCATTATTCATAAAGCTGAATCATTTCCCCATGAAGCGGAAACATCATTTTCGCAAGGGTGAATCAAACCCAGTCTGAAATTCACACGTCAATGGGATTTCACCTGAATTCCCGAATGTTTCACCCAAAAATAAAGCGAAGATGCAATAATCCGATGATTGAAGTTCATTACCCTCATTGATTTGAAAGTGAACTTGCGTGACAGACAAACGAGGTCGTCGACTCTCGAGTTATCCTGAATAAACCACATCACTTTCCTGCAGTAATCAATTGTAATTTTAAGCATGCAACAAGTAAAAAATGTGCCGTAGTTTATGCGTCACAATCGAGTTTTCTATACAGCGTATAATGCTGTATGAAACTGAGCCGCGGCCCATGAACCTCTTAGCTGCTGCACATAAAACTTTCAGCTACGGCCCGGTGGTGGTAGCCTGTGTTGTTGGTACCTAAAGCGGTTTCAGACGCACGATCATGGCTAATTTTGACCGTAAATGAAATGAGAACTTATGAGGGTAGAGGGCTGCAATTTGGTATGTTTGCTGATTAGAGGGTGGGCGATAAACATATCAATTTGCAGCCCTCTAGCATCTGTGGTTTTTAAGATCTGAGGACGGACAGAAAAAAGTGCAGACGGACAGACAAATAGTCATCTCAATAGTTTTCTTTTACAGAAAACTAAAAAGAGCTTAAATTCTTATAATATATATCTTGACTGAATATGTTACTCGCAATTGTAACTTAAGATTTCTGAAGTAATATAATAGATACATTTCTCATTTTGACGTACCAATGTATTGTAAGCAGTGGGTTTCACGTCAGTTTTCCTTGTGGTAACGGGTCACTTACCTATTCCTACGATACGGTTAGTATACTGAAAGTTTTTCAAACCTCCCAACTTTCGTTAAGTTCCTCAGTGGACGAGTGGGTTGCGTACTCTCCTAGTATCAATCTGGTAGCCCGAGTTCACTTCCCGCTGCTGCCAGTGAAGAACCAGAGAAATTTATTTCTAGGGATTAGAAATTAATTTCTCGATATAATGTGGTTCGGTTGTTGTTGTTGTTTGAGTTTAAGCTGGCCTTATTCCAGCACGGGCTCTTGCTCATAGAGCAGCCCGTAGGAATGTCGTTCGGATCCCACATTAAGCTGTAGGTCCAGTCGCTAGGTAACCAGTTGATTCTTTGGCACGTAAAAATATCAAATCCTTCAGGCCAGCCCTAGGAGAGCTATTAAGCAGATTAGTGGTTCCGTTATACTAAGATATACTTAACATTTTTCCATTTCTCTTACTGTTTCTTTTGCTGGAGAGTGACTCGAGCTGTTTCAGCAGTGGTTATGATTTCCAGTATCCAAGGACGTACAAACTGATGGGCATGGTTGTGGATGAGATTGCTATCCTCATGCCCTTTTCCTTGGTTTCTACCAAGGCCAACCGAGTGGCCTTGCTCTAGCAGACTGTTATATATAGTTACAGGTGGGTGGACTAACATTAGGGCGGGAATGATTCACACACACACACACACACACACACACACACACACACACACATATATATATATATATATCTATATATATATATATATATATATATATATATTATGTTTGTATGTATATAGCATATATGTTTGTTAAATATAAATTACTTTATATATATATTATATATATATATATATATATATATTTGTGTGTTTGTATGTATGTATTAATTTGCATATATTTATGCATAATTATTTATATGTATATACATAAATTATAAATACACACACACACACACACACACACACACACACACACACACACAACAATCAGTTTTTGTATGTGATCGAATTGCTGATGACGAAAAATTATCAGAAACAGAAATGCCGCACCTATGTAGCTGTCAACAAAAGCCTTAGCGTGGATCTTCAAAATACGTCCGAAGGCGTAAATGATAAATTTCTTTGTTTGCAGAAATTTTATTGCGTTCCAAGTAGTTTAGTAGCTGCTGGGACTTCTTATGAATGGGCGTTCCTCCAAGGTCACCTTGAGAAACTTCACGTTTACGTTTTGTACTTACAGGAATTTTTCATTGCTTTGGAGAAGCAATACTTTGCTTTTGTATTTGGTACAATTTTCTATTATGATTATTTTTGGTGTCGTTTTAATTTGGTATAGTTTTCTAATATTATAATTACTGTTGGTTTCATTTTAATTGCTTTGGAAAAGCAATATTTTGCCTTTGTATGTTTCGTTTTAATTGCTTCGGAGAAGCAATGCTTTGCCTTCGTATTTGGTACAATTTTCTAATGTTATTATTACCTTTGGTGACATTTAATTGCTTTGGAGAAGCAGATACTTTGCTATAGTTATTTGGTACAATTTACTCATTTTAATGTTTTGATGTCAAATTATCATTAATGCAGGTTTTCTTGTTATCAATGATGTTCTTTCCTTAGTATACGTAATTGTTTAATTTTGTCTCAAATTGTTATTTAATGGGTAGCTGATTTTAATGATAGATTATTATTTTTTTTGAGTGAGGAAAAGTTTTCTTTTTATTTCTCTCATTCGTGTAATAATGCTTGTTGATTCTTTGTGTCCGCTTCCACAGATTTTTATTTTTTTTTTATTTTGTAGGATTAGTCGTGTTTTACGTAGGTAAGTGCGTGACGTCACTCATTGTGCTATTTACCATACCAAGTAATAATCAATTCTCGGTAGTGATTCTGAAACACTTAACCGTGTTCTTAGTCATGAATTCCAAAAGTATTCTGTTGATGAATGACGTAAAAAAAATGGTAAAAGGTAAGGAAAGCCGGCCCTAAATTTAGCGATTTGATGATTTCGAAGAAAATGAACAATGAGCCGAGGCAATTCACGTGCTAACACAAGTAGAGAGAGAGAGAGAGAGAGAGAGAGAGAGAGAGAGAGAGAGAGAGAGAGAGAGAGAGAATTGAACAAAGTGTTATTATTGCTTCACTTTATTTGTTGGGGACTGAGATGCCTGAATTTACAATACTTTTTTTTTTTTTTTTACTCGTTCCAGTTTTTTTTATTTTGTTGCTGTAATAAATCTGGTTTCGTATTGTGATTTTTCATTTGAATGCAACAACAAACAGTAAGTAATCCGAGGCTCGTGCTTCAAGTTCGTCGTTATCTCCTGCTGGTAAGAATAGATACTCATTAGAGGATAAGAGGTGAATGGTGCCCCAGTGACACAATTTGATTCTCATAATAAACGCAGTATTGGCAGAGCCCCTGATTTGCACAATACTCACGAGAGGAAGATTAACACAATACTCACGAGAGGAAGATTTACACAATACTCACGAGAGAAGATTTACATAATACTCACGAGAAGAAGATTTACACAATACTCACGAGAGGAAGATTACTATGTATTGGATGGGTATTTTCTTCCTTTGATATGCAACGTTCTGCGTTTGTGTGAGGATAATGTTTAGGTACACAACTGAGAAAAGCCACAAATGAAATAAAAAAAAAAGTTGATCAACGTCGCATATGAAAAGTTAAAAAGATTTGAGAAAGTGAGTTTTGTCTAGAAAGGGAGATTTAAGTCACTGTCATGAAAATTTAATTTAAATGAGCGTAGAGAATATATATATATATATATATAGTATATATATATATATATATATAAATATATATATATATATGTATGTATATATATATTATATATTCATATATATATAATATATATATACATATATATCTATATATTATATATATATATAGTATAAATAAATACAGCATATGTAAATACACACACAAATACACAACACACACACACACACACACACAACAACACCCCACACACACATATATATATATATATATATATATCTATATATATATATATCTATACATATATATATATATATATATATACATATATATATACTATATATATATACTATATATATATATATATATATATATATATATAATATGCCTTCACTATTGTTCTCGCCCCTGTTTACCTGCATGACTTAGAAGTAGTGCGTGCATTCAAACGTCATGCAGTAATTTCCCGTGAGTCACAATATCCACGCGCGTTTGGCGACGACGTAGCGAGGCAGCGTCACAGCGCTTGACCGTTTAGTGGGGCGTCCCTTCGGAGAACAGAGTTAATAAGCAGCGCGAACGAAAATAACCCTTGGTCACGTCAAGAGTTACACGCACAGCGACCACACAGATTCTCCTTCTTTTTAATTGCTTCCCTTGCGTGTTCCTCTCGCATCTGCAGTCTCTGGGGTGGGAGTGGGGAGGAGGGAAGGAGAGGGGTTGTTTTGGGGGGTGGGGGTTGTTTCCCATTCCAGCTGTATTCCAGTCGACGACCTCCTTGTATTCTGTGCAGTTTAGTCCTTGCTATCTTGCGATACGGATCTGACGGTAAGTAAAGGATTTTTGTGTATAAGACTTGTGCGTCTTATTTTATACAAGGGATTGAAATAATATTTGGGAATACAAACACACACACACACACACACACGTGAATCAAGGAGGGGATACTAACACATACACAAACACGTAAATCATAGAGAGATACTAACACACATAAACACGTGAATCAAGGAGGGATACTAACACATACACACACAAACACGTGAATCAAGGAGGGATACACACGCATACACACACACACACACACGTGAATCAAGCGCACACGCGTGAATCAAGGAAGGATACTAACACACGCACACACATTTGAATCTAGGAAGGTTACTAACACACGCGTGAATCAAGGAGGTATAATAACACATACAAATACAAACACGTGAATCAAGGAGGGATACTAACATACACACACACACACACGCATGACTCAAGGAGAGATACTGAAAAGACTTGCGAATCGTTCTAATCAGGATACTACACCTCTTCCAGGAATGACTATTTTTGTATAAATTCCGTTTTTATTATTTTTTTTTTTTTGTCAGAATGGAGCGGATTTCGTAAGATTTGATTTTTTTGTCCTTGTGTTATTTAGTGATGGATTGATATGAAGTGTCGATATATAGTTAGATTGGTTACTATATTTTACTGGTTCATTTAGTTATATATATGTATGGGTATATATATATATGTGTGTGTGTGTTTGTGCAATAGTTCAATTACTAAAAGGACCTCATTCCAGTTTGAGTGAAGTCCTTTTAGTAATACATTATATTATATATATATAGATATATATATATATATATATATATTATATATATTTATTTATTTATTTTTTTTTGATTATTTATATATGTATATATATTAAAAAAAGGAACCGCATTCAATATATATACATATATGGACTGCGGTAAAAATGTTCTGTAACAACAGAATTCCATCTAATAAAAGGAGCCCATAAAAACACCAAAATATAGAGAAAAAAAGTACTATATTTCAGAGACTGCTGTCTCCCTCTTCAGGTAGATGAATGAGAAAAGTTTACAGAAAAGGGTGGATTTATACCAAGAGGTCCATCCACAAACAAGCCATTTAAGTCACCCCCGCTGATAATCTTCCTTTAATCTTCTTAAGGGTTGGTTGAATGAAGACGTTGTCGATCGTGTCCGAATCCATGCTCCTTTTGAGATGTTGCATTACCTGCCTCTCTTTTATTAAGGCCGATTCCATCATTTGACTCTTGTACCGGCAGTTGCTGCTATAAATATTACACGTGACAAATTCCAGTTTATTCTATGGTTATGTTTCATTTATATGGTTGAAAAATAGCCGAGTTCTGTTGTCCATACCTAACTGACCGTTTGTGTTGTATTAATCTCTGGGGAAGGATTTACCTGTAAATCCGTATGTAAGATTGGCAATCTACAGTCCTGGCATGGGATTTGCGTATACCCCAGAGTCCTTTGAGATGTCTTTTGTTGGACGTTTAATCAGGGATTTGGCCTAAGGTGTTTGGGTAAGTAAATACAAAAGGGTTCGATTTTCCAAGGGGGTTGGTTATTCTCTTAATCGTGTCCAGGTGGGGTGGGGAATTATTATTTTATTGTTGGGTGTATCTCTGGTCTTGTCTTTAGGGGGTCGGTAGAAAATTACGTTTGCTTGTGAATTGCTTTCTCAATATATGTCAGGATATTTTAAAGACGAAAGTTGCTTGCGAATTAGTTCAAATTCTTTTTCCAGGAATTCTGGGGAACAAATTCGTAAGACTCTTAAGAACAAGTTACTAGCTACACCTATCTTGATAGTAATGTCATGATAGCTAAAGTAGTGAATGTATGAAAGTGAGAACGTTGTTTTCTGTATTATGGTAAATTTGTATTCTGTCGTATCTCTTGATTATTAAAACATCAAGAAAAGGGAATTTTGTTTTCTGTTTTCCCCATTCAACTTTAAATTTGATGCTGGGCACTAATGTGTTTAATTTCGAGAGGAATTCATTGAAATTGCCCCATCTATTATCCAAAAATGTTAGGATATCATCCACGTATCTCATCCACAGCATGTTTTTTAGGCACTTTTTCTCCAGTCACATTAAAAACATTCGGAAGATTTTTGTCACAAATTCAGAGAAGCACATATACCACTTCACAACATAAACTTTTTAGCCTTGACGTAGATTCCCTGTTCACTAAAGTACCAGTACAGGACGTTCTTCAGTTTTTTAAGGGTAAAATTATCCCCCTATTCAAGAATCATTTCCCATTGGCGCTTGACAAAATAATAAAGCTTGTTTGAATTATGTGCATCTAATAACGTATTTTCCATTCGGGGCATCATTCTACAAGCAAAAATTCGGGTGTAGTTATGGGTAGTCCTTTAAGTCCTGTTCTAGCCAATCTGTACATGGAATACTTTTGAAACTACAGTATAAAATGCAATAAAAAACCCAAAAACATGCTGTGGATGAGATACGTGGATGATATCCTAACATTTTGGGATAATAGATGGGGGCAATTTCAATGAATTCCTCTCGAAATTAAACACATTAGTGCCCAGCATCAAATTTAAAGTTGAATGGGAAACAGAAAACAAAATTCCTTTTCTTGATGTTTTAATAATCAGAGATACGACAGAATACAAATTTACCATATACAGAAAACCAACGTTCTCACTTTCATACATTCACTACTTTAGCTATCATGACATTACTATCAAGATAGTTGTAGCTAGTAACTTGTTCTTAAGAGCCTTACGAATTTGTTCCCCAGAATTCCTGGAAAAGAATTTGAACTAATTCGCAAGCAACTTTCGTCTTTAAAAATATCCTGACCATATAATTGAGAAAGCAATTCACAAAGCAAACGTAATTTTTCTACCGACCCCCTAAAGACAAGACCAGAGATACACCCAACAATAAAATAATAATTCCCCACATGGACACGATTAAGAGAACTAACCAACCCCCTTGGAAAATCGAACCCTTTTGTATTTACTTACCCAAACACCTTTAGCCAAATCCCTGATTAACGTCCAACAAAAGACATCTCAAAAGGACTCTGGGTATACGAAATCCCATGCCAGGACTGTGACCAATCTTACATCGGATTTACAGGTAAATCCCTTCCCAGAGATTATACAACACAAACGGTCAGTTAGGTATGGACAACAGAACTCGGCTATTTTCAACCATATAAATGAACATAAACCAATAGAATAAACTGGAAGTTTTGTCACGTGTAATTTATAGCAGCAACTGCCGGTTACAAGAGTCAAATGATGGAACCTCGGCCTTAATAAAAGAGAGGCAGGTAATGAACATCTCAAAAGGAGCATGGATTTCGGACACGATCGACAAACAATCTTCATTCAACCAACCCGTTAAGAAGATTAAAGGAAGATTATCAGCGGGGGCTGTGACTTAAAATGGCTTTGTTTGTATGGAACCTCTTGTATAAATACCACCATTTTCTGTAAACTTTTCGCATTCACTCTACCTGAAGAGGGGAGACAGCAGTCTCTGAAATATAGTACTTTTTTTCTCTATATTTTGGTGTTTTTGTGGGCTCCTTTATTAGATATATATATATATATAGATATATATATATATATATATATATATATATATAGATAATATATCAACAATAAACGGTCTTCAAAAAGGAGGGGATGGCTATCAAGAAATGAATAGTGCTCCACTGTCAATTCAGCATTTATACTTTAAACGCTGAACAGAACAATTGATGAGCTTGCTGCACAATAAAACTGCAGCGATATTCGTTTCATCCACAAGTACAGAAGACACCTCAGAGGCTCTTCGATATAAAGGTCCTTCCTTTCAAGTGTGTCTTTCACCACACCTATCCAGCCCAAGTTAGTTCATTCTTCGTTTCCTTCCCCAACATCACTGAAATATACACAAGAGCATCACAAAATATTCTTTACTTTTATAAGTAACTTGCAAACAGTTCATCTCTCAACATCGACATCTGTTCATGTAGTCACATTCAGTTTCCCCCTTTCACTTCTATAAAGGACCCCGTTGTTGGGGGGGGGGGGGGGGGTTTTTATTTCCTTTTCCGTCAGTGGACCTCATGCGGTGCACTGTAGGCAATACTTAAGGTTCTTTGCAGCGTGCCTTCGGCCCCTAGCTGCAACCACCGTCGTTCCGTTTACTGTACCTCCTTTCATATACTCTTTCTTCATCTTACTTTCCACCCTCTCCTAACACTTGATTCAGAGTGCAACTGCTTTGAGGTTTTCCTCCTGTTACACCTTTCAAACCTTGTACTGTCAATTTCCATTTCAGCGCTGAATGGCCCCATAGGTCCAAGTGCTTGGCCTTTGGCCTAAATTTTATACACAGCTCAACTCAACTTCTTTAAAGGAGAGTCGGCTCAACAGTCGTTTCATACACTGCCACGTTGCCGTCCACAGACATTTCAAGACTCCTCTCAATTCGTTGCACATCTCTGCTACCTCTGTTGCTTCACCAGACATGTGAGTCACATCTTGTCTCCTCCATCAGTGAGCCTTTACTTTTAATACTGAATATGTATGTTGTACAGATCAACCACCTCCATTCCCCCATTATCCATACCATACATTGCTCCATCATCTATGTTTCGATTTACCCTCATAAACTTACTCATACTCTTCTCTGTCCTCTCTCAAACTCTTTAAAAACCTCTAGTAACAGGTTCTGGCGTCTCTTTTCCACCATCCCCACTTGGCAGTACATTTATTATACTTTCGAACATCAACCAATTCACTCACTATTCATGACTCATTCTCTCGTCCCTTAACATTGTCTCCACATCTCCTTGTGCTTTTCGCCAACTTCTCCTTTCTCTCCATCCACGGAAGCGTGGAAGACCCTGCTTTCGTTTTAATTTGTTCTTGTATATATATATATATATATATATATATATATATATATATATATATATATATATATATATATATATATGTAGCGAGATCTTACTCATTATATGCCACATGGCGTTGCCCTGAAATAATCCAGCCTATTCCAAGCTAATCAAATTGCAAAATGTATAATTTTTACATAGTATTTTGCATGCTGTTGTATTCCATGTCTATTCTCTTTATTGTGGGCATCTTACTCTCAAACTTAGTACTAACTGGAACTTAATCACATTAATGACCTTAAACTACTGAATTTCTTAATATTGCCGGATGCTCTTTCTGCTGAAATCCTTGGCATCAGAAAGGCAATAAATGAATCAGTTCTTCTACGCGAGTGGGATTCAACCCAAGACTTTGTAGGAAACTGTTGTATGTGTGTGTGCGTGTGTGTGTGTGTGTGTGTGTTAATGCACGAGAATAGTTCGCTATTATACCTTGTCTTCTTCGTTTGGCTGTGATTGAGCGACGTACTACCGAGATGTCACATTCTTAAATCGCATTTCCTTTTATAAATCATCCAAATGAGGGGTAATGAGAAGTGACACTTGGGAGTGGTAATGATGTGGTAACAAGTGCGTGACATAACTTGCAATTGAATCCTCCTCCTCCCCTTCTCTCCTCATTCGGCGCCATATTATTATCGTTATTTGTATCACCGCGAAATTTTGGTCGTGAATTTTGTTTTACGTCATACTTGATTACCCCCTCCACTCTCTCTCTCTCGTTTTTATCCGCGTTTTTCACGGGAAGGAATATAGTCTTCTTTATTTCCGTTGCATGATTTCCTGTCTATCAACTTTTGTTGTCCGTCGAGAGCCTGTTCTTATTATGAAGGTCGTTGTTCGTTTTCGGAAATAGGTGGTCCTCGGAATGGTTTATTTTTGGAATTAGATTGTCCCTGGAATGGTTCGTTTTCGGAATTAGATTGTCTCTGGAATGGTTCGTTTTCGGAATTAGATTCTCCCTGGAATTTTTCGTTTTCGGAATTAGATTCTCCCTGGAATTTTTCGTTTTTGGAATTAGATTCTCCCTTGAATGGTTCGTTTTCGGAATTAGATTGTCCCTGGAATGGTTCGTTTTCTGAATGAAATGTCCCTGGAATGGTTTGTTTTTGGAATTAAATGTCCCTGGAATGGTTCGTTTTTAGGAATGAGATTGTCCTTGAAATGGTTCTTTTTTGGAATTAGGTTGTCCTTGGAATGCTTCGTTTTGGAAATGAGATGTCCCTGGAATGGTTCATTTTTGGAATTAGATTGTCCCTGGAATGGTTAATTTTTGGAATTAGATTGTCCCTGGAATAGTTCGTTTTCAGGATGAGATGGTCCCTGGGATCGTTCGTTTTTGGAATTAAAATGTCCCTGGAATGGTTCGTTTTCGGAATTAAATTGTCCCTGGAATGGTTCATTTTCGGAATAAGATGGACCCTGGAATGGTTCGTTTACGGAATTAGATTGTCCCTGGAATCGCTCTTTTTCGGAATTAGATTGTGTCTGGAATGGTTCGTTTTTTGGAATTAGATTGTTCCTGGGATAGTTCGTTTTCGGAATTAGATAGTCTCTGGAATCGTTTGTCTTAGGAATGAGATATCCCCTGGAATCATTAGTTTTCGGAACTATACGGTCACGGGAATCGTTTGTCTTCGGAATTAGATGGCCTTCGGAGTTTTTTGTCTTCGGAATTTGATGGTCCCTGGAACGTTCTTTTTCGGAATAAGTCGGTCTCCGGAATCTATCGTCTTCGGAATCAGGATGGTCCCTGGAATCGTTGGTTTTCGGAATTAGATGATCTCTGGAATCGTTCGTCTTAGGAATTAGATGGTCCTTGGAATGGTTCGTTTTCGGAATAAGAAGGTCTCTGGTATCTTTTGTCTTCGGAATTAGATGGCCCTGGGATCGTTTGTTTTCGGAATTAGACAGTCACTGGAATCTTTCGTCTTAGGAATTAGGTGGTCCCTGGAATCGTTGTTTTCGGAATTAGACGGTCTCTTCAATCTATCGTCTAAGAAATGAGATGGTCCCTGGGATTGTTTGTTTTCGGAATTATACGGTATCTGGAGTCGTTCGTTTTCAGAATTAGACGGTCTCTGGAATCATTCATTTTCGGATTTAGTTGTGCCTGGAATGGATGTTGTCTTGATCAAGTTTTGTATTCTTGATTCGCCAATGCTTTAATAATTGATATTTACTTCAGCTGTGACCTTGTATTGAAATGTCATTCGGAACTTGCTATGTTTTGTGTATTTATTTTTCTTTTAATTTTTGTTATTGAATATAATGACAATTCTTTCCCGATGCCTTTCCGTGAATAGGCGAGAATTCATCGCTATTGACTCATCTTCCATCAGTTCTTATAAGTTTGGTTTTTATTTCTTTGGCCCGTGCCTGTTGGATTTAGTGACCCATTTTGCAAGTCACTGCTCATGGCTCTTAAGTTGACCTCACGCCAGACCTTTTCTCACGAAAAGTTACTTACTTTTGTATCTCCGCCGATTCGTGATTGCCTTAGCTGGTCGATGTTTGCTTGAAAAGTCTCAAGTAAATACTAACTTACCGGTTATAACGAATTTCATTGGAGCTCCCAAATGCTTCTCAGTTGTAGCGAAATGAAATGGGAGATTGGTATGATTCATGATATGGTGCAATACTTATAATTGGTTAGTATAGTAGATTCACTTCAGCCGTGCATTTGATGTCTAGACCAGTCCCTTACGACGCTCCTGATTGGCTGTTGATAAGCCAATGACAGGGTTGGAAACTCTCAGTCTCTCTCTCGAGATTTCACATAGGCAAGATGTATGTTCCATCTCTCCTGAGGGATACGTCTTTCAGGAGAGGTGGAACATACATCCTGTGATTGGCTTATCAACAGCCAATCAGGAGCGTCGTAAGGGACTGGCCTAGATGTCAAATGCAAGGAAAAATTCTAATTTCGATTTCATTCTGCAGAAATCAATTCATGCATCATTTTATGTTGACGGCGACGAAATCGTTGACACAAGAATCGCAAAAGATGTCAGCAATATGTCCTGTGCTCATATTTGCTCTTTCTTTCACGAATTTTGCGGTTCATTTAATTATGAAATAGGAATGATTTGGTTTCTGTTCAGAAAGCAACGGGATTCAAGGCCAGATCTGATGTAACGTTGTTCTCTTGAATGTTTCACTTCACTGCCTGGCATTCAACGCATATCAGGGATTTCAAAGAGTGTGGGTTTTCTCGAGGTCGGAAGGCTGGAGAAATCTTGTGGTTGCTGGTGTGATGCCAATTTAGGCCTCCTAATATATATATATATATATATATATATATATATATATATATATACTATATATACATGCTATTTTACACAATGCCCTACTATCCCTACATACTTTCAAGGCGCTAACAGAAATGTGCGCTTTGTGTCTAGTCAAATTTGTTATTATTTTATGCTACGCTCTCTCGTATGTATGCATATATATATATATATATATATATATATATATATCTATATATATATATATATATATATATATATATAGATATATATATATATATATATATATATATATATATATATATATATATGAAAATATACATATGTTTCTATGCGTGTGCGCGTGTATATAGACAGATAGATAGATAGATCCAACAATAGATGAATAATAGCAGTTAACTTTTTCGTGTTGTTAGTAAGTTGTGGCTTGTTACGTGTTTACATTGACGGCTATTTTGGTTTAACGAAATCTTGTGGATATGAAAAATTGTCCAGGGAAAAATTATATCGTTAAATTGATCTCGTGCGCTCTTACGCGGCTTTGCTTATGACCTCAGACGTAAAGACGTATTTTTATTGTACTATAGTAGATTCACATCAACCGTGCATTTGATGTCTAGACCCGTCCCTTACGACGCTCCTGATTGGCTGTTGATAAGCCAATCACAGGGCTGGAAATTTCTCAGTCTCTCTCGAGAGGTCACATAGGCAGGATGTGTGTTCCTCCTTTCCTGAGGGATAAGTCTTTCAAACGTATACCTCAGGAGAGGTGGAACTCACCAGAGTCAAAATAACAGGGTCTGCTCACAAGGCGGTACTAAAACCTATCTCCGCCCCTTGTGAAACGTCATCAGTTACAAAAGGACCATATCTTTATGAAACTATACTCACGATAACATTTTCATATAACTATTTTGCGATGGCGTTTTTTTTTATATAAATAAATTTTCCTTTTATTGCATGTTGCCGTATACTACGTTAAAGTACAAAGAATGCCCTTTCAAATGATATATAGCACATTACAATTACGATTACTTTCAAATCCATAAGCGCGCACAGAAAAAATTATATACGCACACAAAAATGTGCAATACTTCATCCGTCAACCTACATACATTCACGTTTCGTAGCCTAGCTGACTAAGGGATGATGATAGAAAGAAACTGAAAAATGGAATGGATTAGAAAGCTGGTAAAATTTACTATATAATGCATAAATAAAATTGATAGGTGTTCTCAGAAATTTTCGAGGAATTCTAGGTCAAAGACGGACCAAAATTTTTAAATTTTATGTAAATATTTACCACATTTTTCTTACATAATTTTTCATCTTATTACGTTTTGCCACATACCATGTAAAGTACAAAGAATGCCCTTTCAATTGGTATATGAACACATTACAATTACAATTATTTTCAAATTCATAATCGCGCACAGAAAATATTATCTACGCACGCAAAAACAAAAATTATAAAAAATTAAGCGTTCATGGGAGATCTGAAATAGTAGCCCGCCCCTTGTCAAACGTCATCAGATATACATCCAGCCAGACTGACGAATACCTTTTTGTCTTTTTTTTTTTTTTTTTTGTACTTTTTTTTCGAAAATATTATAATCGTTTGAGGCATGCATAATTAATACCTTTATGTATACAGTTTGTGTTATATGTAAACTTATGTGTTCGGAAGTATATTTATGTGATATGAAGTGCTAATGAGAAATTTTCTGGAAATGTGCTCCCTGTATCATTTTCTTCATCATTTATTCCTTTGATACCTTGTATCGTACATGATGTAATTCTTATACTTTTGATATTGTTTTCTTTTTGTGGCCAAGTGCAAAATGCAACTGCCATTTTTTACATTGCCTGTATCCACATTTCTTTGTATTTATTGCATAACAATAACTATTCACAATAAGATTTGGAAAATA
Organism: Macrobrachium nipponense; assembly: GCF_015104395.2. Lineage (NCBI taxonomy): Eukaryota > Metazoa > Arthropoda > Malacostraca > Decapoda > Palaemonidae > Macrobrachium > Macrobrachium nipponense. The sequence goes on from NC_061094.1 coordinate 33,406,431, forward strand.
TAATTAATCTATCATTCTAACCTTTATCATAAAAAAGTTGCTTTTCAAAGTGAGGTATGAACACAGTGACAGAACTAAATACATTTCTTAAGAATTATTTAAAATCTTGATAATATTACTACCTGAGAGAGAGAGAGAGAGAGAGAGAGAGAGAGAGAGAGAGAGAGAGAGAGAGAGAGAGAGAGAGAGAGAGAGTTGTCATGTTAAAAGAAATGAACTTGAAGAGAATACAGCAAACCAGTATATAGGTAAGTAAATAAATAAGTAAAGAATAAACATATGAAGAAAGCTGGAGTAGCTATGTGTGCTCAAACTGGTATATTTTGTGCAATAAAACAAGGTTTTGGTGACTAAATGAGAGAATGGGTATTAAAAAAATCAAACATGTGACCTCTACAGATTTTATCATCAAGATTTTATGAAAAACACCACGCGACATGGATTATATGTATAAAAACAAAGGGTTCTTTAAGAAATTCAGTGGAGAAACACTGGAGTGTTACTCTTGTGACGTCACAGTATTAGCTCCGCCCCCACTGCCGAGTTAAGCAGACCCTATATACTTTGAATGGTTATAAAAAAACATCAAGCATGTTACCTCTACAGGTTTGATCAGATTTTATAAAAAAAAAAAACATGCGATATGGATTAAATGTATAAAAAACTAAAGCTTCTTTAAGTAATTCAATGGAGAAGCGCGAGTCGTGTTACTCTTCTGACGTCACAGTATTAGTCTCCGCCCCCACTGCCGAGTTGAGCAGACCCTGTTACTTTGACTCTGGAACTCAAATCCTGCCCATGTGAACTCTCGAGAGAAGCTGAGAGTTTCCAGCCCTGTGACTGGGCTCATCAACTGCCAATCAGGAGTGTCGTAAGGGACGGGCCTAGACATCAAATGCAGCCATAAAAACTGGCGTCTTTAAATTTATAGTTACATGCACAGATCTTCATTTATGACAGTTAGTGTAGAGACTCTCCTCTACTATATTTTCTTTCTTTGAATTTATGTTACTGAATTTATTACATTCTCAGATATATTTTTTTCTAATTTTTCATAAGAGACTGGCAAGTAATAGACCAGAATGATTTGTGATCTTAAATAAGTGAAAGAAAATAACTTGAATCTTACGGCGAATAGATTCACAGTAACTCATTATTTGTAGCATTAATGTCCATATTATGGAGCTCTGGTATTTGGGGAACTTGGCTTCTCTCTCTCTCTCTCTCTCTCTCTCTTCTCTCTCTCTCTCTTTTTTTTTTTTTTTTTTTTTTTTTTTTTTTTTTTTTTTTTTGTTTTTTTTTTTTTTTACAAATATTGAGGATAACAGAGGATGTGAGTTTTTTCAGTAAATTATTTGGAAGGAAGAAAATGATCAGCAGGGAGAGATACGAGACAGTTGTATTCTGTCAGCGCTATCAAACAAGGATGTATGTATATATGTTTGTGCACAGTTTTGGAATATGAATTACTTTTGTATGTGTAGGTATGTACTCATATAAGTATAAGCCTCAGGGAAAATGCGGTATATTTGAGAAATAGTAATAGGAAATTGACCCGTTCCCCATGACCTGAACTATACTCCGTTTTTTTTCATCTGTCCATCCGCCTGTGGTGCTTTCGCATGGTAACACTGCGTCCCGGGCTTTAAATAGTTATGCTATGTGTAAGTTTTAGTAAATAAAAGGATATCTGGGTGTACATTTGTAACTGAAAAGTGTTTTAATAAATTACTGTATGCGAATTACACCGTTAATATTCTAAATAGGATATTATTATTATAGTTGTTGAATGTAAGCTGAATGTAACTATCTAAAGCCCGGGACGCAGTGTTACCATACGCAAACACCACAGGCGGATGGACAGATGAAAAAAAAAAACAGAGTATAGTGTGATAATAGAACAAAATGAATTCGTTTAGCCTGCGAGGATTTGACGCGGGTTCCCCTTCAGCCTTCAGAGCTATTCTTGGAGCTCCCTGAAAAGCAGTGGCAGGTAAACATTTTGAAAACATGGACTCGCATGAAGATCTAAGGGTTGGATGATTCGAGGATTGCCTGTGTATGTTCATACATATGTTACATTTCGCATATTTCCCCGTAGGGCTGTAGTGCCCTCAGTGCACCTAATGCGGTAGGCGTGACTTAACTCGTTCCTTGCACTGTACCTCCTTTCATATTCTCTTTCTTTCATCTTATTTCCCACCTTAACTCAAAGTGCAACTGTGAGGTTTTCCTCCTGTTACATACAACTTTCAAACCTTTTACCGTCAGTCTCGGATTCAGCGCTGAATGATCTCATAAGTCCCAGTGCATGGCCTTTGGCCTGAATTCTATATTCAATTCAGTTCATTTCGTATTTATTTTATTATGATTTTTTTTTTATAGTCGTTTAAGCAGTTTAGCACCTGCATCGTACTTTTAGTTTATTAATCCAGTGCGGAATCAATCATTTCTCGATATCGATATAATGTGGTTCGCATCCCACAATACGCTGTAGGTCCCGTTGCTAAGTAACCAGTTGGTACTACTTAGCTACGTAAAAAAAAGGAAAAACAAATTTAAAAATATGTAAATCTAACCCCTCGGGCCCTAGGAGAGATGTTAATCAGCTCAGTGGTCTGGTTAAATTAAGATATGCTTAACATATTAAGCCAAATATGTTGCTCTGCATTGTCTTGTTAAGATTTTATTATTGTTAATAATGGAGTTCGTTACCCGTAGAGTATATGTGTTAAGTAAGGCCGGGGGGCGGGGGCGGATAAATAATGCAGTCTATATATGGATTCACATTGTAATTGAAATATATGATAATGTGATTTTTTACCTTTTTTCTGACTGAATTCTTCACTTTTATTTTAATTGATCTTTTTATTACAGGTGAACCTAATTATGAATCATATTTGTATTCTTATTAATGTATTATTTTTATTTATTTAAAAAAAATTTTTTATCCAAAATGTCTTGTTTCGTTGGATGTTGTGTTGAATTTGATTTAAGACGAAGCTCTCGCTAGTGTTCCGTGATGTGAAATATACGTACTCCTAGGAGGCAGTTACGAAATGCTAAGTATATAATACGCTGTTTTAATGTCTTATGAATTTTGTTTGACCTATACGGGAGACTTAGTTAGGAAATGATCATGTTTGCATTTGAATTAAGGGATCGTCTCTACTCTTATTCTTAAGGGATTTCGAATTTAAATGTTGCTTGAGCATTATATCCTATAATTAAATACTAGACTTGTGACATGTCCCATTTGCAACACTTATGGGATGATAAGATTGAGATAGTTGTCCAGTATCAAAGATCTAGTTAATCCAAATTTCCTTGGTAGTAGATAGCAGAGCTTTGCTTGTTTTTCCTAGGATAAATTTGTATGTATTAAGAATATCCTTTCAGGATGGCCCACGCTACCATTGCTAGGTTAACAGGTGAGTAGGGGGTGGGGGGGTTAATAAATAAATTTCGTAATAATGTTTGAAATGGACTTTAGCATTTTATACTATAGTAGATTCTCATCAACCGTGCATTTGATGTCTAGGCCATCCCTTACGACGCTCCTGATTGGCTGTTGATAAGCCAATCACACGGCTGGAAACTCTCAGTCTCTCTTGAGATTCCACATAGGCAAGATGTATGTCCACCTCTCCTGAAAGACGTATACCTCAGGAGAGGTGGAACTTAGATCCTACCCATGTGAACTCTCGAGAGAATGAGAGTTCCACCCCTCCCTGATTGGCTTATCGATAGCCAATAAGGAGCGTCGTAAGGGACTGGGCCTCTGCTTCAATGTGGAATCTACTATAGCACCGATGGATTTCAACTACTAATGAATCCTGTAGGAAAGTGTTGTATTACGTTTCAGCTGTAATTTTTAGGCTTTTTATATATTATTCTATATATTTTGGGAACAGTAAAGGTAACAGGTTACAGTTATTGAGAGTCGTAGGATTAGAACGTGGCATGCGCACGCAAGTACTCCTATAAGCCTATGTACTTCACCTACCTATCTATATATATATATATATATATATATATATATATAACTGAATATATATATATATATATATATAGACGTTATGATGAGCCTTTTGTTGAAGTTTATAGAACGATTAATTTTGGAGAAATTTACTGCGCATGGGATATCGCGATATATACATTTTAAATTACTTATTTACATATATTTTTTGTATAAAATTTAAGTACAATTTTGCGGGTCGCTTATCATCTTCACTACTTTCAATGTGTAGCATCTCTCGCTCTCATTTTAAAAGTGTTGTCTGTTCGGCATATGTGTACTAGAATGTCGGAATGTCACCGTACGCTGATGTGTTTATCTGTAGCTCAAGTCTTTGCCCGAAGCGCCTTACCTCGGTTCCTGTAGCCGTATTTATAGCGAGTACGAACAAAAACGACATAGCTGAGCTCTGTCTAATGATGCAAGAATCCCATCATTTATCTCGAGTATTTAAGACAGCCAGCCGTTGGGATGGGATTCGTGTCATTAAGAAGGAACACGTCTCTCTTAGTTATTAGATGAAAGGGGATGCTGTCTGTCTCTTGGGACATGCTCTCTCTCTCTCTCTCTCTCTCTCTGCTGACGGAGAGGCTAAATGCAGGGTCTACTCAACCCCTGTGTTATTTCTTCGGGAAGTTTATAACTTGCGGTTTCGATGTTTGTACGCCAGAGTTCTTTATTTGTTTATTTTGGTGTTGTATTACTTCTTTTGATGTGTTTGGCTTTCCTTTTGTCAGTCCTCCTTACTCTAAACCCTTAAGAAATGCTTATAGATCACTCTTAAGAGCACGTTCATAGTGTCCACCGTAGGTTCTTACTCATGGGTCTTGTAATCTCCCTCTCCCTCTCTCTCTCTCTCTCGAGAGAGGCCTATTTTCGCTTTCAGGAGATTATACCCTACTCTTTTCTGGTCCATTTTTAGTATTCCGTCAAAGAAGACTATTGAGATTGCTTTCTGTCTGTTCATCCGCCCTCAGATCATCCACCATCCAATCATCAAACGCACCAAATTGCAGCCGTCTTACCCCAGTAGTCTTGATTCTATTTAAGGTTAAAGTTAGCCATGCTCGAGCGTAGGCGCCAACAACACAGGCCACTACCGGGCCGTGGCTGAAAGTTT
>NC_061094.1:33421568-33434068 GCF_015104395.2 Macrobrachium nipponense
TATATGTACAGGGATAACTTTTTTTTTTATATATAATAAAAGGCAAAAGGGAGGATAGAATGTACAGTGATAACGTAGTTTTTTTTTTTTTTTTGTTTTTTTTTTTTTTTATAAAAGGCAAAAGGGAGGAAATATATGTACAGGGATAACGTATTTTTTTTTATTTTTATAAGTTTTTTTTTTTTATAAAGGCAAAAGGGAGGAATATATGTACAGGGATAGACGTAGTTTTTTTTTTAATAAAAGGCAAAAGGGAAGGAATATTATGTACAGGGATAACGTAGTTTTTTTTTATAAAATTAAAGGCAAACGGGAGGAATATATGTACAGGGATAACGTAGTTTTTTTTTTTTATAAAAGGCAAAAGGGAAGGGAGGAATATATGTACAGGGATAACGTAGTTTTTTTTTTTTTTTTTTTGTTTTTTTTTTTTATGAAAAGGCAAAAGGGAGGAATATATGTATTAGGGATAACGTAGTTTTTTTTTTTTTTCATAAAAAGGAAAAGGCAAAAGGGAGGAATATATGTACAGGGATAACGTAGTTTTTTTTTTTTTTATAAAAGGCAAAAGGGAGGAATATATGTACAGGGATAACGTAGTTTTTTTTTTTTTTTTTTTTTTTTTTTTTTTTTTTTTTTTTTTTTATAAAGGCAAAAGGGAGGAATATATGTTCAAAGGGATAACGTAGATTTTTTTTTTTTATAAAAGGCAAAAAGGAGGATATTGTACAGGATAACGTGAGGGTAGAAGGTAAGGTTTTTTTTTTTTTATAAAAGGCAAAAGGGAGGAATATATGTACAGGGATAATGTAGTTTTTTTTTTATAAAAGGCAAAGGGAGGAATTATATGTACAGGGATAACGTTAGTTTTTTTTTATATAAAAGGAAAAAACAAAAGGGAGGAATGTATGTACAGGGATAACGTAGTTTTTTTATTACAAAAGGCAAAAGGAAGGAAATAATATGTACAGGGTGGGATAACGTAGTTTTTTTTTTTTTTATAAAAGGCAAAAGGGAGGAATATATGTACAGGGATAACGTAGTTTTTTTTTTTTTTTTTTATAAAAGGCAAAAGGGAGGAATATATGTACAGGGATAACGTAGTTTTTTTTTTTTTATAAAAGGCAAAAGGGAGGAATATATGTACAGGGATAACGTAGTTTTTTTTTTTTATAAAAGGCAAAAGGGAGGAATATATGTACAGGGATACGTAGTTTTTTTTTTTTTATAAAAGGCAAAAGGGAGGAATATATGTTACAGGGATAACGTAGTTTTTTTTTTTTTATATAAAAGGCAAAAGGGAGATATATGTACAGGGATAACGTACGTATTTTTTTTTTTTTTTTTGTTTTTTTTTAATAAAAGGCAAAGGGAGGAATATATGTACAGGGATAACGTAGTTTTTTTTTTATATAAAAGCAAAATGGGGAGGAATATATGTACAGGGATAACGTAGTTTGTTTTTTTTTTAAATAAAAGGCAAAAGGGAGGAATATATGTACAGGGATAACGTAGTTTTTTTTTTTTTTTATAAAAGGCAAAAGGGAGGAATATATGTACAGGGATAACGTAGTTTTTTTTTTTTTTATAAAAGGCAAAAGGGAGGAATATATGTACAGGGATAACGTAGTTTTTTTTTTTTTTTATAAAAGGCAAAAGGGAGGAATATATGTACAGGGATAACGTAGTTTTTTTTATTACAAAAGGCAAAAGGGAGGAATATATGTACAGGGATAACGTAGTTTTTTTTTGTTTTCTTATAAAAGGCAAAAGGTAGGAATATATGTACAGGGATAACGTAGTTTTTTTTTATAAAAAGGCAAAAGGGAGGAATTATATGTACAGGGATAACGTAGTTTTTTTTTTTTTTTTTTTTAAAAGGCAAAAGGGAGGAATATATGTACAGGGATAACGTAGTTTTTTTTTTTTTTTTTATAAAAGGCAAAAGGGAGGAATATATGTACAGGGATAACGTAGTTTTTTTTTTTTTATAAAAGGCAAAAGGGTTTGGAATATATGTACAGGGATAAGTGTTTTTTTTTTTATAAAAGGGCAAAAGGGAGGAATATATGTACAGGGATAACGTAGTTTTTTTTTTTTAATAAAAGGCAAAAGGGAGGAATATATGTACAGGGATAACGTAGTTTTTTTTTATTACAAAAGGCAAAAGGGAGGAATATATGTACATGGATAAATTAGTTTTTTTTTTTTAATAAAAGGCAAAAGGGAGGAATATATGTACAGGGATAACGTAGTTATTTTATTACAAAAAGGCATAAGGGAGGAATATATGTACAGGGATAACGTAGTTTTTTTTATTACAAAAATAAAAGGGAGGAATATATGTACAGGGATAAGGTAGTTTTTTTTATAAAATGCCAAAGGGAGGAATATATGTACAGGTGTAACGTAGTTTTTATTACAAAATGGAAAAGGGAGGAATATATGTACAGGGATAACGTAGTTTTTTTTAGATATAAATGGCAAAAGGGAGCAATATAAGTACAGGGATAACGTAGTTTTTTATATATAAAAGGCAAAAGGGAGGAATATAGTATGTACAGGGATAATAGTTTTTTATTATTATTATTATACCCTTCATGTTTCTTTTTTTGTGGAAAAGACGTATTCTTGTGGCCTCATCAGAGACTACACATAAGCTTCGTGAGTGCCCTCAATGAACCTCATATGCCGAAACTGTATTTAAAGATGACATAAATCGAAGAATGTTCGCGTATTTGTTTGATGTCGAATGCAGCTGCTAATTTACGGATGTCGTCGATTGCAGTTGCTAATTTGCTGATGTCGAATGCAATCGACTGCTTCATGTCTGGTAGAATGATTGTGGTAAAAAGGCACTGTGTGTAAAATAGGTACAAATTTATTGATAAATGGGAAATTTTTTGAATTCTAGTTGTATTTTAGATTGACGTCATGCTAATGGAGTAATTAGTTCTGTTTACAGTTTTATATATCGATGTGGCATTGGGCCGTTGTTAGCATATTTCACTCGCTGATCTTTTGAATTAGAAATAAGTGTTCTTTCATTTCCTTACACTTGCAGTTATCCGCATTTCCTCAGCACCGATCATATTCACGCTTAGCACCTCAGTGGCGTGGTTGGTTTGGTGTTTGCTCCTCACCTCGGTGGTCGCGGGTTCGATTCTCGGCCATTCCATTGAAGAGTGAGAGATGTGTATTTCTGGTGATAGAAGTTCACTCTCGACGTGGTTCTGAAGTCACGTAAAGCCGTTGGTCCCGTTGCTGAATAACCACTGGTTCCATGCAACGTGAAAACACCATGCAAACAAACATATTCACGCTTATGCTTAATTATTTATTAGTCAACGAGTAGTAATGCTTGGACAAAGTCTAATTTTTATCTGACGGAGATAATTCATTACCTGTTGTAGTGTTACAGAGTAAAATGACACTGATTTTCTCTCTCTTTCTCTCTCTCTCTCTCTCTCGCTCTCTCTTCATTAGTGTGTTTAGATATTGCTAGTATATATATTCTTCCACGTACACGAGTTTGTAATGCATGCATCTACGCTTGCATCTACAAATGTCTGCAGAGATAAGCAGGTCCTTGTTTGCTTTAATGCATTCTAATATTGATAAACGGTATGAATGCCCATTAAAGTTTTTATTATTTTTTTTTTTCATCACTGCCGCTGTTCATCTTTTTTCAAAAGTATTATCACTTCGGAGTTAAGCCCTAAGTTTTTCCTTTCTCTCCTTTGTCTTTTGTCTTGGGTTACATTAGGGCATCGGGTTCCCGTCCATGTCCCTGGAGATTACAAGAGAGAGAGAGAGAGAGAGAGAGAGAGAAGTTAAGTATATCTTAGTTTACCAGACCACTAAGCTGATTAACAGCTCTCCTAGGGCTGGCCCGAAGGATTAGATATTTTTACGTGGCTAAGAACCACATTATATCGAGAAATGAATTTCTATCACCAGAAGTAAATTCCTCTTTACTGCGTTGGCCGAGACGAGAGTTGAACTTCGGACCACCGAATTGGTAGCCGAGCGCTAAAACCACTCGTCCAACGAAGAACTTAGAGAGAGAGAGAGAGAGAGAGAGAGAGAGAGAGAGAGAGAGAGAGAGAGACGTTCCTGGATCTTAAAGAATTTCCTTCGCCAGACGTTTGGCTCAAATTGAACATTCCCTAGCTCATGGTAACATCGGTAAAAGTGGTGAAAATGTACGGTGTATTTTTTGCTTTTGTCTTGGAAAACCTGATTGTGGAACTTCCCCTTTTTTTATATATATTGTCATGGGCTATAGGTAACAGAACAGGAGGTTATGGCAAAATGAGTGGAAATCATCAATTAAGAACATTTAAGTCGTAATATAATTCATGGAGCAATTCTAGAATGCATCGCAGACTAATAGTGCACTTTTGATTATGATATTCTGGAATTGATTTCGTAATGCTTGTTTTGTGAGGCTCAAGTATTCGATGTCAACAAACTTTTTTTTTCTTTCTTCTAAGAAAAAAATAACGTCACACACGTCGTATGACGACGCTATTTATCCTTGCGTCAGAAATATTCTTAAGCAAGTAAACCTTGTCCTTTTTAAAGATTTTTATCTATTTTATTTTTTTTAGCTAGCTCTGGCACTTGGATTTGTTCTGGGTTTACCAACAAAGTTGGCCATTGACTAATCTCTTGAGGTGATTCATTCGTAGTGGCGGAAGCCCCCCCCCCCCCTCCCCGCTCTCCCCATCCCAGCATAAACTTGGTAAAGATTTGGAAATCTTCAAGATCTAAAGTGGCATCAAGAGCGCAGTTAGGCTCCATTATCGTCATCCATCCCCCTGCAATCAGGACAGAAACCAGTTCCACCCAATGCGTATTACTTTCGGGACTGTTTATGCTAAACAGCTGGAGAGAAAAAGTTGGGTCAGCGCATTATTTTGCGCATCAGATCAGACTTCCCGCTTGTTAGTGGGCTCTGTTGGTGGTAAGTGCGCATTAACAAAAGAGCCCCTTGACATGAGGTCACTTCAGATGAATGTTATCTTGCGTTAGTCGTCGCTTCTGTGAGAGTACAAATGCAGATATACAGAAACATTACGTATGCGCAGCGGGCGTCTTGCTAAGAAAGGGCATATGATTTGGTAGTTCTTCGGCAGCCATGTGTGATACTGTGTCGTGTACCTACAAATTTTTTGGGTATTAATTTGTTAATTTAATCACGTGTACAGCCTATATTCATGAAACTTTTTGTTTTTATAAATTTTTCATCTTTATCTCTTATTTGTTTTTAAATTCTTTGTATTAATTTGCTCATTTTAAGTGCGTATCTGTTATCTGCTGCGTTTGTTTGATATCCCTGAGATCGACGTATAAACTGAATTATGTGTTTTCACTGTACATCATGCATGCCATGAAAACTTTTTTCTGATTTTATTTTTATTTTTATCTTTATCGCTGCATATTTTTTTTTTAATTTTGGGTATTAATTTGTTAATTTAACTGCGTATCTTTAATCTGCGTTTGTTTTGATGTCCCCGAGATCGATGTAAACTGAATTATATGTATTTCACTGTAGAGCACTACTTGTCATGAAAACTTTTTCTGATTTTATTTTTATATTTTTATCTCTATATCTTCATTTTTAAAAAAATCTGGGTATCTCTTCATTTTTTTAAATTCTGGATATTCATTTGTTCACTTAAGTGCGTATCTTTAATCTGCGTTTGTATGTATTTTACTGTACAGCACTACATGTCATGAAAACTTTTTCTGATTTTATTTCATTTTTTTTAAATTTTGGGTATTGATTTCTTTATTTAGGTGCGTATCTTTAATCTGGGTTTGTTTTGATATCTGCGCCTTCAATTTCCAGATAGCTGATAGGTGTTTTTTTTTTCCGGGTCCTGTATATTTAGGCAACATTTCCTTAACATTCTATCTTCGTCGCATGTTTTGCCTCGGTTTCTGATTGGTTACATGAACTGGCAGTCCATACTATGAAAATAAGGATGTTTTCAAGACGGTGTGAACATTTGTGTCGGTTCATTAGGCTCTCTCTCTCTCTCTCTCTCTCTCGACCTTGTGTGGCAAGACTTGATAAAAACCAAATAAGAGCACCCAAAAATCGCCCCCCCCCCCCCAATCCCCCCCCCTCTCTCTTTCTCTCTCTCCCTTATGTGGCAAGACTTGGATAAAACCAAATAGAGCACCCAACCCCCCCCCCCTCTTCTCTCTCTCTCTCTCTCTCTGGGGAATTGTTTTTTATGTGTTGTTGAGGCTTCGTTGCATCGGAGAAAGCTTTTTTTCTGGTTTATTTTTTTGTTTGTGTTTTTGTTTTGTTTTAAGGGTTTGATGAAATCGAAAATTGTACACAAACTGTTATTTCAAGTGTTGCAATCATACAAGCAAAAAAAAGTTTATTGGCTTTTTTATTGTTGAGTTAAACCTATACATACACTTAGTTCCATTGTCTATAGGTGTATACTTCGCTTTGTGTCATTCTATCAACTAAACCGTAGTTAACGTTGAGCAGTACCCCAGTCCATTTCCTTGATTTCACAAGTAAAACAGCCATTGTCCCGACAGGTTCTTCCTGGAGCACTTAACTGTTTAAATGAAGAAGAATGGAACGGCTTAGATTAAACAGTTGTCGCAATACGAACTGGTACTTATGTTCTTTCATAATCTATTGTTTCTTAACCGATGCTATTGTCCATGTTTGTCTTATTTAAGAGTGTACCACCTGTAACCCAACTCTCTCTCTCTCTCTCTCTCTCTCTCTCTCTCTCTCTCTCTCTCTCAGTACTATTTGCGGATATTTTTAATTTTTGCGTAAGTCAATTGGGATTTTGAGGGTGTGGTGAGCCTTCTCCGATCATAACATTAATGAATAGGAATTGAGTATATGCTCACATTTTAAGAAATATATGTAGATACACATTCAGTGACTTTATGCTAAAAAGTGGCCCTCTCTCTCTCTCTCTCTCTCTCTCTCTCTCTCTCTCTCTCTCTCTCTCTCATTATATATGTGTATATATATATATATATATATATATATATATATATATATTATATTATATTATATATATACCGGAGTATACATGCATACACACATACAAATAAGTATATCTCCCTGCATTTTCATGGATGCATTTACGATATTTGACAATGAATTATATATCATAATTGAAGATTGCCATCATCAGGAGTCAGCAAGAGACACCTGCTCTATAATTGAAAAAAAATTGCAACACAGTCACCAGCATTGGCCTTCCCCCCCCCCCCCCACCCCCCCCTACCCCCCCCCCCCCCCCCCCCCCCCCCGATGCTCCTGTGTATTAGTTTCTAAAATACGATGATGCCTCACCATCATCATCATCATCGTCATAATCACCTGATGAGGAAGAAGAAGAAGAAGGTACGTTCTCCGGTTTACGGGGCTGGTGCGGCCATCCATTCACTTTCCCGCCTGCGTATTCCCCCCCCCCCCCCCCCCCCCCCCCCCCCAGCCGAAAGGTTCCTTTAATGGATCAGGTAAGAAAAAGCAGGGGCGGGTCGTCTTGGATTGCCTCTGTGGAGAGGCTGATGCTTTGGAGTATTTGCGAGCAAGAAGAAGAAGGAGGAGGAGGAGGAGGAGGAGGAGGAGGAGGAGGAGGAGGAGGAGGAGGAGGAGGAGGAGGAGAGGAGGTAAGAAGAAGAGTATGAGAAGAAGATAAATAAGAACTAAGAAGAGAAGAGAAGAAGAAGAAGAAGAAGAAGAAGAAGAAGAAGAAGAAGAAGAAGAAAAAGGAGGAGGAGTAGGAGGAGGAGGAGGAGAGGAGGAGAAGAAGAAGAAGAAGAAGAAGAAGAAGGAGAAGAGGAATGGGAGAAGAGAAGAAGAAGAGGGCGGAGTAGGAGAAGAGGGAGAAGGAGGAAGAAGAAGAGGTAGGAGGAGGAAGAATGGGAGGAAGAGGAGGAGAAGAGGGAGGAGGAGGAAGAATAGAAGAAAAAGGAGAGGTCGAAGGAGGAGAAGAGGGAGAAGGAGGAAGAAGAAGAGGGAGGATGAGGGAGAATAAAAGAAGAAGCAGAAGAAGAGGGAAGGGGAGGAGAAGACGGAGGAGGAGGAAGAATGGGAGGGGGAGAAGAAGAAGAAGAAGTGTAAGAGTAATGGAAGAGGAGAGGACAAGAAGAGGAAGAGGAAGAGAGGAGAAGAAGGAAGGAGGAGAGAAGAGGGAGGAGGAGGAAGAGGAGAAGAAGGTGGAGGAGTAGGAGAAGGAGGAGAAGAGAAAGAATAGTAGGAGGAGGAGGAAGATTTATGGAGCGTCTGATCTCGTTCTCCCTCTGACAAGAGGTTCACTGAAAGCCTCTTTTGAAAGCGCCCTCAGACACCTGTGGCCGATCTCGAGCAATCTGGTTTCGCGGTACGACGACGGTGGGTGCGTAACATTCATTATTTACTTTTAAAGCCGTTTATTTATTTGTATAAACGGTTGTGAGAGGAACGAGAAGTTACATTTACTTATTAACTTGTGAAACCATTTATTTATTTATTTGTAAAACCGGTTGTGAAAGGAACGCAAAAATACGATATTTTTAATGTGACTGCAAAATTTATGCTGTCGCTTATCAATACGACACCCGAGTGAATCTCTCTCTCTCTCTCCCCCGTCTTCTCGTCTCTCTCCTCAGTTCTCGTCTCTCTCTCTCTCTCTCCATAAGTTTTAACATGTATACCCTGGCCCGATTTCCGGGAGAGGCAGATCGATCTAAGTATCTTCCATTAAGCCTTATTGTGCTTGGGCCAAATTGTCAGTGAGACAGTTTCAAGTTCAGATTCGTGGGCTGGAGCCACGGGGAAGCTTGGTGTTGGGGGGGGGGTGAGGTTTGAGGGGTTAATATGTGGCCGCCATCAACCTCATTCCAAAGTAATTGTTCAGAGCTGAGAACCGGGAAAGAAATATAATATATATATATATATATATATATATATGTATATATATAAGTATGTATGTATGTATGATATGTAATGTATATGATATATATATATACACACATACACACACACATATATATATATATATATATATATATATATATATACTATATGCAGAAAACCAGAGGAAAACAGATAGATGTTATAGTTTGGGTGTTTTTACCTGTTTTACAAACAACATGTAGTATGTGCGAGTCTCATACTTATGGAATAATCCTAAATGCCGTTGAACTGGTAGGCAAGTGTCCAGAGAGATTAGTAAGAAGACAATACAATGCATCGCAGATTGTAATTTCTACTGGACTGGTTTCTTATGACTATATGTAACCGAGTTGTAGCGCCGGAAAATTTATTAAGAGCATTTTCGGTGTTTGGAATGATGTATTTACATGATATAAGAAATTTTTTACTTACCAGAAGTATCGAAAGTTGCAGTTATTTTTCAAATGTGTGAAATTTATGAATAAATTTTTCTCATGCAAGGAATTGGTGTGGTTAAACATCAAATTTTGATCTGTCAATGTAATGAAATACGGAAAAGGAATTCCGTAGACTTTATTTCCACATTGCCTTTTCTATAGACTAATTTATGTGCGCATAGTAATCGGTAAGCTGTGTTTTGTGTGTGTGCATCTGTATTTGCTCTTGTGTATGTATGCTGCGTTATTCCATCATGATTATCGTAGTTTTTCTCTCTCTTTGGGGACAGCAAGTTTCATTTTTGAAAGAGAATTATCTGTTGCGAATATCTATAAAACTGCTCTCACAGGGTGCTATGACAAGGAAATTTTAGGCAGCATTCCTGCATTAAAATGGACTTCTTTGTCGTGTGTGTGCGTGTGTGTGTGTGTGTGTGAGAGAGAGAGAGAGAGAGAGAGAGAGAGAGAGAGAGAGAGAGAGAGAGAGAATGTACTGGGTCTTGTCTGCCAGTAAAAGTAAACTAGTTATGTAAAATTGGTCAATGTGTTACATTTGCATAGTTGGTTTCAAATGACAGCTTTTTGCTAAATTCAAGTTAACCTAGTACCGTTTGTATAATGATATGTATATATGCCATATTTGTTGCAAAGTAAAGTAGGGAACTGAGGATATATTTTATGCCTTGAGAATCGAGTGACTGCGTACACTCAGGTTTTAAATGTTCCACAAATAATTAGTAATAAAGTTAAAATAAACTTCTTACCATTGGTGCCGTTGTTGAAGTAATATGTTCAAAATTAGTGTCACTCGGAGCCAGGTATAATTCATTCCTCCTATAAATCTCCGCTACCACTCTGAATTTGACTTACTGCTGAAGCAAGGTGTCATAACAAATAAGATTATGACCTTGTAGGATGATATACTTTTCCACAAAATCGTACAGTAGAAAGTTTTTTTAATCGAAATGATATTGCAAGGGTAATAACTTTGCAGATCGATGTTATCTGTGTTATACCTTAAGTCGGCAAGTTGTTATTCTCGAGTTTATCCAAAATGTGTAAATAATAGTAGATTTTTTTGTTTAGATTTGATTTCTTGACATCAATAATGCTGTATTTAAATTTAGTTGGCTACGGGCCCAGTGGCAGATGCATTCCCATACAATATTAAGCTTCTTTGGTCAGTTCTCGATATATTCAAGTAAAATTGGTCCTAGTTGATCTTTTGTTAACAGCTGCATTACGATGCGAGAATGAGAATGAAGTAGTTTCAACGACAGGTGTCTGTTCATATGAACTCAATCATTCAGCGCCTCAGTGGCGTGGTTGGTTTGGTGTTTGCTTCTCATCTCGGTGGTCGCGGGTTCGATTCTCGGCCATTCCATTGAGGAGTGAGAGATGTGTATCTCTGGTGATAGAAGTTCACTCTCGACGTGGTTCGGAAGTCACGTAAAGCCGTTGGTCCCGTTGCTGAATAACCACTGGTTACATGCAATGTAAAAGCACCATACAAACAAAAACAAACATATGAACTCAACCAAATTCTGGCCTTCTTATGTATCGTAGTGGTTAAAATGCTTGACACATTTCTCTCACTGACCTGAGTGCGAAGCATTGTGTGGGGAGGAAAGGTTATTTAATTTTTGATTTTATTACCTGTCCTTGCTTTTTACGGATTCCAAGCTCAAGATAGCTACTCTCTAGGACATCTCTGTTTCCCGAACACATGTTTTTTTTTTTCATGAACCAGTGGGCATGATCTCAGAGAATAGTTTTTTTCATCAACCATTGGCTGATCTGGAAATTTTTTTTATGAACCAGTGAGCATGATCTCAGAAAAATGTTTTTTTCATGAACCAGTGAGCATGATCTCGAAAAAAAATTTTTTTTTCATGAACCAGTGGGCATGATATCAGAAAAAATGAAATCACCAGTGGGCTGAAATCCTCAGAAGAAATTGTTTTTTCATCAACCATTTGGCATGATCTCGAAAAATGTTTTTTTCATGACCAGTGGCAATGATCCTCGAAAAAATTTTTTTTTTTTCATGGGGAACATTGGGCATGATATCAGAAAATGTTTTTTTTTTCATCAACCATTGGAAAAACATGATTTCTTCAGAGAATTGTTTTTTCAATCCAACCAGTTTGGCATGAAAATCTCAAAAAAATGTTTTTTTCATGAAAACCGGTTTTTTTTGGGCCATGATCTCAAGAAAAATGTTTTTTTTCCAATGAACCAGTGGGCCAAAATGGATCTCAGGAAAAATGTTTTTTTTTTCAAAATGAACCATTGGGCATGAGATCTCAGGGAAAAATGTTTTCTTTCATCATCAACCAGTTTGTGGGGGCATGATCTCAGAGAAAGTTTTTTTTTCAATCAACCGTGTGCATGATCTCAGAAAATGTTTCTTTCATCAACCAGTGGGTATGATCTCAGAAAAAAATGTTTTTTCCTGAACGGGTGGCATGATCTCAGAAAATGTTTTTTTTTTTTTTTTCTTTCATGAACCAGTGGGGCGATGATCTCAGGAAAATGTTTTTTTTTTTTTTTTTTCATGAACCAGGGGGCCAATGGCTCTTCAGAAAAATGTTTCTTTCATCAACCAGTGGGCATGATCTACAGAGAAAGTTTTTTTTTTTCATCACCAGTGGGCATGATCTCAGAGAAAAGTTGGTCGGGAGTTTGTAGGATAAAGTATTGTTTACGTCGTACTCAAAGAATTTTTGTTTTCTTAATTTTGAAATGAAGCCTTATCTTTTATCTAAATAGTTAAGCTTGTTGCTGTATCAGGAACCATGGCATAGTATAAGTTCCTCTTGGTGTCAAGTTGGCAACTGATTTCATTTTACTCAGAGCTCACAAGTTCGAGGTGACTGCCAAACGCCCATGCACAGGATTGGTGTAGGAAAAAAAAAGCAATGCAGATAGATATTCGGGGTGTTTGTTTCTTTATTATTATTATTATTATTATTATTATTATTATTATTATTATTATTATTATTATTATTATTATTATTATTATTATTATTTGCACATTTAGTTTAAAGAAAGGGAAGATCTTAGCATTCACAAAAATAAAATATAAAGATATTTATAGGAGAGCATAGTAGAAGAAAAAAAAA
>NC_061094.1:33439068-33449068 GCF_015104395.2 Macrobrachium nipponense
CGCGTTGGAACATTGGCGTGAGTTTGGTAACGTCTGAAGTCGGTGTTGGAAGTCACGAAAGTTCGTGCTAGTGCAACATCTCATTAAAGAACTTGAATGATTTAAATTTTTGCACCAATATGGAGAAACTGTTGGCATCTTGAAAAAAAAAGAAAAAAAAATCCCTCGTTATCCCGGGCAGAAGTTTAGTCTGTTTTCGGATGATGTTATGTAAGATATAATACAACGGTCACGTACTGTCAGCGCCAGAAATAGTGACAGGTGCAGAATTGTATTTTGTTAAGTGATTGATGGAGAGACCGATTCATTAATTTCCAGCCTTCTGTGCAAGGCAGGCTTTGGAATTCTCTTCCTTTTGTTTGTTTTCCTTGATAAATATCCCACAATCCTGTTCACGACAGATTTGTCGATTCCTTCTGGACTGAATGTTGCTTTTTCATTTATAAATCACATCGATCGTCTCATAAAAATAACTAAGAAACTTAATGGTAGTTGTTGCTGAAGGAAATGGAGTATTGGATTGGAACTAGATAGAAAGATTTATGTGATAATAAAATTCCGGTGATGAAAAAACAGATTTTATAGTTAGAGTGATGTGGAAAGGCTGAGAGAGAGAGAGAGAGAGAGAGAGAGAGAGAGAGAGAGAGAGAGAGAGAGAGAGAGAGAGTGTAGATCTTGATGCACAGTTGTGGGATAAAATGGGTCAGGGATAGGATTGGAATGGCTCCTATTTGCAGATGATATAGTACTGACTAAGGAGAGTGAAGAGGCACTGCAGAAGCTAATGAAAGAGTACGAAAGTGGAAATGGAAACCAGGAAGAAGAGTGGTATGAACATTAATGTAGGTAGTCGCAAAATGGAAGCAATAGATCAGAATAGCTGTTAGGCAGTAAAATGTGAGTAGAGGCTGGTCACAGAATGGGTGAGACAAGGAAGTTACTAGGAGCATCTAGAGTCTCGATGGCAAGAAGGAAAAGCATGAAAGGATTGATGAGGAAATTTTCTTACACAGAAGTGAGGTGTTGATGTTAAAATGTGAATGAAAGAAAACGGTTAGCAGTAGAGATGAGTTGTTTACCTAATATATGTAGTATCAAATGGTAGGAAAGTGTGAGAGATGTAGATATGATGGAGAGGTAAAAAGGTTGTAGGGGAAAGGATGGCACTGAGTATTTTGTGATGGTTTGGTTATGTCAAACGAATGGAAGATGGTAGGTTGATGAAGCTATAGCTGGTTCACTTAAGGAAGATTCTTGGATGAGCCGTATGTTTACGAGACGTTTGTTTGGCGGCCGCTGATTGGCTGGTACTGGGAGGTAGGCAGCTCCCAGCCAATCAGCGCCCGCCAAAGAAACGTCTCGTAGGCATAGGGCTCACCCAAGAATCTACCTTAAGTGAACCAGCTATAGTTAGTCAGTAGGAGAGGAAGGGATACAAAAACTGGATAGATGGCATGAAAGTGGTTGCAGAAGGAAGGGCCTCAGCATCCATGAAGGGAAGTGAGAAAGACATGCAAGACATAGGTGGATGGCACTGTGTGTTTAGGAGTACACAGTTGTGGGTGTGAGAAGCAGCTGGTACTTCGGTTGCAAAGAATATGAGTTGCATAAGTAATAAGAAAGGTTGAGAAGGTGCGAAATGTAGAGTATGTAGAAGTGGTAACAAAATGGTTTGCATTTATCAAATGATGGACAAGAGTATTTTGAGAAATCCGGTCTTGTGGAAAGAATTGTGGATGTCAAGTTGGTGAAGATTACATAAATATGAGTTGGTAGGAAGAAGTAGGAATGGAAGACAGAAGATACTAAGTAAGTGGAGAAAAGGACTGATTAGGCAGAGAGGACTTTAATGAGTGAGATGGAGGTGGATGATACATTGTGTTTAGACTGGTTCAGTGTGCTGTTGATGAGCCTTCTGCGTAAGAGTATGTAAAGAGTGTTATTTTTCCGGAAGTCTTCTGCACGGAGACTTCATCCTCAATTCAGCAGTAGTATCTATCATATTTTTTTTTTTTTGTCTGGAATCTACAAACGTTAGCGGAAACGATTAAAAAAGCACATACTATGTATATATATAATATTCATATAGTATATATAAAGAAACCCACAAATTCAATTTGTAACTTGTTTACTTCTAAGTATTTACATTTAGTTTTTACTCCACAGTGTGGAGTAAAAACTAAATGTAAATACTTAGAAGTAAACAAGTTACAAATTGAATTTGTGGGTTTCTTTTCAATCTTCAGAAGAAAACTGAAAGAAGTTTTTGTTTGGTTCATAGTATATATTTAGGTACCTCATTTTATTAGTATTTAATTTTGTGCCAAGGACTTGAATTTAGAGTGAGGCGCAGAGTAATTTTGAAGCCAGCATTTCCGTGCTATAATGTTATCATTAGTACTGAATAAATAACCATAAACGTCAGATTATAAGCGTTAATGATACGAATCAAAGTTGGTTACTGATATCTGAGTAGTTAACATTTTAGTATGAATACGAACGTGACCTTGCTATATTCGCTTACTCGGGGAGTAAGTCTACAAACTACCTTTTGTTGTTGTTGTTGTTCTTGTTAGGGGGTTAGGAAAGTCCCATGGAAAAGGCTAAAAAGGCCTGAAAAAGGTGTTTCGCGTTGAGTTAAAGATACAGGAATTTTAGGAGTGGATATTTTTTTATTTATTTGTTGGAATGAAAAAGCAAAAAATAAATAACGCGCATATTAAACATTACAGAAAAATTATTTTTAATAAAGTATGGTGAAAGAACGGGCTATTTGACCGTAGATTTTAGCATGCGCCTCTAGTAAGCTGACTTTTCTTTGCCAGTCACGCATTATCGTTCGTTATATTATATTTTGGGGAAAAAAAATACAGTTTGTTTTAAATAAGGACGTATTTCATGTTAACTCTTCTTCTCTTCCCAGAGTCCAGGAATATGTAATTACGAAATGCAGGAGAAGCTAAAAATAAATAAGTCCTTTTGCTTAGTATGCTGTGCGTTCTGAATGGGGAAAGGAGGTAAAGATCAGATCAAGGACGTATTTTTCACCCTTGATTCTGTTGCAATGTTTTGAAGCAACAGACGAATCTTAACTCGACCTTTTTGGAATTCTTTCCTCGAAACTTGTTGCTCAGTGCATTGAATTCCCAATTTGAGATTCTTGATGACTGCACCCCAAGGGATTTAGAGGCTCCATTTAAAGTGTCTCCAACCTTCATTTGTTTCCGTGACTGTGGTGTTGTCATAAGACGGATGCGTCGCCCTCTACAATTCCTGCTACTATTAATTCCGTATGGGGTTAGTGCCTTCAGTGCACCTCATGTGGTGCACTGTAGTCATTACGTAGAGTTCTTTGCAGCGTCCTTTTGGCCCCCCCAGCTGCAATCCTTTTTCATTCCCTATACCTCCTTTGATATTCTCCTTCGTCCTTCTATCCACCTTTTCCTAACAGTTGATTCACAGTGCAGCTGCGAGGTGTTCCTCCAGTTACACCTTTCAAACATTTTCACTGACAATCTCCGTTTCATCGCTGAATGACTTCATAGGTCCCAGCGCTTGGCCTTTTGGCCTAAAATCTATATTCTATTCTGTTCTTACTAATATTACCATGAGTACTATTGGTTGTCTTGTGGTGGATTATTATTATTTCCATATTTTTAGATTCGACTTGTTAATATTTGTTTGTATATTAAACCTGTGTCAGTATTTCCTAGTTGTTATTTATATGTTGTAGGTATATAAAATGAAGTCCGTGACAAGGTGTACTGGCTACCCACGGGTTTGTGAATCTTCCAGTGTTCCCCCTTCCAAAATGGTACCTTATTTTGGTACTACTGTATTCACAATACGACGACAAGCCACAGTGACACACTGACCTGTGCCAAGTGTCTTTTATTTACTATAGTAGATTCATATCAACCGTGCATTTGATGTCTAGGCCAGTCCATTACGACGCTCTTGATTGGCTGTTGCTAAGCCAATCACAGGGCTGGAAACTCTCAGTCTCTCTCGAGAGTTCACTTAGGCAGGATGTATGTTCCACCTTTCCTGAAAGACGCATCCCTCAGGAGAGGTGGAACATTGATCATACCCTTGTGAACTCGAGAGAGAGACAGAGTTTCTAGCCCTGTGATTGGCTTATCAACAGCCAATCAGGAGAGTCGTAAGAGACTGGCCTAGACATCAAATGCGCGGTTGGTGTGAATCTACTATAACTACTGCAAAAGCAAAATTGGCCGTGTTGATATTGTTGATGCTCATATAAGGTTGTCCCAGAATGTGTTGATGTATGAACATAATCATTTATTTTATGATAGTGTACTGTTCCCTCCGTTTATTTTATAACGGTGTACTGTCCTTTCTCTCTCTTTTGGCTATCCTGTTTTTGGAATTTTGCTTCGAAAGGTAATAATGGTTTAACGTGTTTCATACTAATGTTTAATCATGTCAAATAGTGATGATATATTGACGATCATTCCAATGTAATTTGAACGTCCTAGCATTTATAACAACGAAATCAGCCGTCATATTCTGAAAACGTTATTTTTATACGATTCTAATGGTTTCATAACAGTGATTTTATTGGAAGTACTTTTTAAGTCATGTATATTACGAATTATTATGTAGGTTTATGGTATGCTATCATATAAATATAATTGTTATGGGTGTGCTATTAGGTTTATTGATGTCATATATTTTCTTGTTGATGACAGAACTCTCATTCATCACATTTTTATTCCTTTTTTCAGGTCAATGAGGAAGAAAGTCCACTAGCCACGTGTGCCTATCTCTCTCTCGTGTCTCTCAGAACGTCCCCTCAGAAACACACGCTGTTAATGTCGACTCAAGAAAGATGAAAGGCGGGAAGACTCGAACAGAAGCAAAGCGTTCCATTGTCTGAGGAGGGTGAGGTCATACTCGTCAAAAATGGTGCGGATGAAGGAGGAGGGAAAGAGGGAGAACAAGAAGAAGGTGAGGGAGGAGGGACATCCGGGGGCGTGTCTGCTATAGTAGGTCTCTCTCGAAATCCGTTTTGGTCTGCGGTTCCTTCCCCCCCCCTCTCCCCCTCTTCCCGGCGCCCCTACCTGTCTCACTGAATGAAGACAGGGGTCTCGTTCTAACCCGGAGGAGGGTATACTTGGGCACGCGGGGCTTCATCATCACTATCAACCCGATCCACCATCGTCGCCGCCAGCACCATCTCCTCCCTCCACTCTTGCCGCCCTGGCAAACGTCTCTCGCGCTTAGACGCACCTCCTATAGTGAAGCCCTTAGGCCAAGGGGGCTTTTAAGCGCGTCGTCCGTGGCCTCTCATTTGGAAGTACCCGAGATGACATCTTGTGGTATGTGCTGATGCGGTGCTGGTCTGGAGAGAGAGAGAGGGGAGGGGGTATCAAGTGAGAGGTGCGTGCAGTAGTTTCCGCCAGTCAGTGCCCTCTTCCACCTGTTGTGTTCTCCCCCCGGTCTGACATCACCACCATCAACGCTCAACCGCAGCCATCATCACCCTCATCATCGTCAACGGGTGATGCTTGATGCATGAAGAAAGCTGAAGCTGATATCATCTCCTCACCTCCACTGACAACGCCAATTACTCGTAGTGATCTTGACAATGCATCCTTGGCCTTCCCGCGCGCTCATTGCCATTCAGTACCCACCGTCGTCCTGCAGGCTGAGGGAAGGGCGCCGGTTAGGATGCTTCTAGGATGGTCGCAGCCCGAGGACGCGTCTAGAATGATACCTTCTCAGTGTTCATTGAGGGAAGTGAAAAGGCCGGCGATATGCAGCAGCGATGCGACGGAATGCGGTAGTCGGTGAAGGAATTGGTGCTTATGTGGTACTAGTGTTTCGCAGTGAAGATTGTTCATTTGGAATGACGGCAGCTAAGCTATTACATAACGCAGCAGAAGAGTACAAAATAGTAACATAGACTTCGAGGATAAGTAAATGTTTTACATTTCATGTATTGAAGAACCGGCCTAGAGGAAGCCCCCTGCAAGCGAAGTGTCTAGTGTGGTGCTTCAGACCTGAATGCGGGGAGGCGATCGGTGGACACTGGTTCTTCTCCCGCGAGGCAACTGGGCACAGCCGACAGCCTCTCTCTCTCTCTCTCTCTCTCTCTCACCCCCGGTATCCCACCGACGTTCCCTGCGGCTGTGTCCGCGTCTTGCTATTATTAAAGGGAATGGACGTGTGGCAAGGATTAGTCTGAAACAGGCTACGCCATCTGGTGTTCCCATGGAGAAGATCCCACAGGTGGTGGTGCTGTCCTCCTCGCCGAGCTTGTTCACCTGTGAGTTTTTCCTCCACCCCCGCCCCCACTGTTCAAAAATCCAAAGTATCCCGTTTATTCGACCACGTATGAGGAAGCAGAAATCGTCATATTTGAAATCTGTGGAGCTCTAATGAATAAGATTTATGTGTCTGTGACTGTAAATTGAGGAAAGTGGATGCCAGAGGTTTAAATGAGTTAGATGAGCGCTTTATCCCAGTCGACACAGACAGACACTTTGGCGAGGGCATTTCTAAACAAAATGTCTTGCAAATGAAAGTAAAAGTTGGGACGTTCATTTTCAGGAAATCTTTGAGACAAAATGACAGCTAGAAGAAATGAGAGAAGAAAAGTAGTAGAGTAATTAGGAAAAAACTATCATTCATTATTTCAGTGAGTGAAGGAGAATGCGGCGGAGATGACTCATTAACTGGCGGGTAATGAGGGTGACAGATTGAATGCTGGCATCTGCAGTGAACTGTCTGTGCTTCTGTTTTGTTGTTCAAATCTGCATTTATCAAGAGAACGGTGGTATCGTGAAAGCTCTTGAGCTCATTCAGTCAGGTATCTTATGTAGGTAAATAGATAGTGTCAAAGCCCGGTGGCCTTATGTAATGGAGGCATTTTATCGTATTGATGGTCGAGGCAGCTTTGCAAAGCATTTACAAATGCATTTCATGACGAGCCTTTAAACTAGGAGACAGGAAAAAGGCTATAAAACTTATGCTTCAGTGATTTGGTTATGCCGTACGTACTCCGTTTGCAAGTGAAGTGAAACGGAAAGCTGCATGGTCTAGATCTCCCTCATTCATAAGGAGGAGACATCTGCGTCTTTTACGTGAAGTGGAACTGGCCTTGAGAAATCATTCCGAGAGAGCGAGAGAGAGAATCTTGGGCGTTGTGGGTTTGTTTACGTCTGACGTCATCATCTTCCGGGGTAGAAGGAGGTATTTGTAGGGCGACTTTCATATCCATTGGAGGGGAAAGAAAGAGCGTGTGAGGAGGAGCTTATATATAGTTTGAATGGTCCTTGTTGAGTCTCGTACCGACCCTTCTCTCTTGAGGCGTCGGGGTCGAATGTCGTTGTTTACCGTGATAAGTAATTGGTTAGTAAAACAGAAATACCCAACAGACTCCTGAAGGCAAGGCGGAGGAGCAGGAGAGATAGACAGATAGAGAGAGAGAGAAAACGGCGGCCCATCTTTAGTCTCGCAACACCCACACGATGGACGAGAATGCGCTTGTCCTCGCCCACACAACCATAATTCCATCCCACGCCCTTATCACCTTTGCCAAGATTTCCCATGTTTTGGCCTGCATTATGGGAAGCGAGCTCAACCTACACTAGGTTACATTCAGCACAGTTCACTCACACCTGTGTTTACCTGTTGACCCTCACTGAACGCCGACGGGCGCCGACGACGCCACCCAGTGAAAGCAGCAGCGTAGCTCTTACGACTCGCCCACGCTCCCCTGCGAATGATGTCTCAACCAGTTTACGGCGAGGTCACGAGGTAAGATGCCCAAGTGTACACGGCGGCCAGGGGCCGGGTGGGTGTAGGGGGTGGTGGTAGCCTTTTGGGGGAAAGGGGTGATTGGGATTTGATTCTATATTTGGATGGGATTCAGAAGCCAAGGTTGGGATTGGGAGAGCAACAAGGAGTCGGTCTTTGGAACCGTGGAAGAATTCTCGGTTGGAAATGACCACCCGTGAATAATTTCAGGAGACGAGGTCCTGTGGATGGTCAGCTTAAATGCAAATCGGACTCGTACATGCGCACGCACACACAGACACTTCCACAACTTGTATCAAACGAGCAGTTTTTGATTATAGGAAGTAATTATGATGTTGTTGCAAATAGATTATGTAGAGAATGATGTCGAGAGGAAACCTCCTTCCATACATGCACCCCACGGTCTAGATACAAATATCAATCCACACGCGTAGAAGTTTGCATACGAACACACGACTCTGTGTCCATGCATGTAAATAGATAACTAAACTCAGGTTAAGTATTATTGCTAGTAATGATAATATTTTTATTTTTATGATGTTGCTACGATTACATATGGGACATTGTTGACGCCAGAAAGGATCACGGTTCCTGAAAGCTCACTGTCGCTAATTAGTCGATTACTTGTTTAGTGTTTGGAGTATTATTTACTCTTGTAGTTTGTCCGTCGTGACACCTACTTACAACGACATTTACGGTTTTGTTGACTGTTACGTTTTTCTCACGTTTTTCTCGGGTTATATATAGGTAATGTTATATGTATTCCATTATATATATTAATGTATATATATATATATATATATATATATATATATATATATATATATATATATATATATTATATATATGTATGCAAAATCACACACCATACACAACACTCACACGCATATATATATATATATATATATATTATATATATATATATATATATATATATTATATATATATATATATATATATATATAATGAGTTTCTGATTTTGCAGTTCCACGCTGGACGAGTGGTTTTCGCGCTCGGCTGCCAATCCGGTGGTCCGAAGTTCGATTCCCGGCTCTACCAACGCGGAATCAGAGGAATTTATTTCTGGTGATAGAAATTCATTTCTCAATATAGTGTGGTTCGGATCCCACAATAAACTGTAGGTCCCGTTGCTAGGTGACCAATTGGTTCCTAGCCACTTTAAAATATTTAATCTTTCGGGCCAGCCCTAGGAGAGCTGTTGATCAGCTCAGTGGTCTGGTTAATCTAAGATATACTTCTGATTTTGCATATATATAAGCATTCACCTATAACCCGAGAAAAACTCAACAGTCACTGGTAGTCATTTTTGCTGAAACACGGATGAATTCCGGAGACGAAGACTTCCGCAGCATTATCCATTTTATTCATCTACACATAAGGCTCATCTGTGTCATTCTCTTCTAGCATAAACTCACATTTCCTGAATATTAATCCTCTTCCTTTCCAGCACCTCTGTTATGTCATTTATCCTGTTCTATTTAGGTCTTCCCATCGGTCTTCTGAATTATTCACTTTTATCGCCAACCTCTCTTTA
Organism: Macrobrachium nipponense; assembly: GCF_015104395.2. Classification (NCBI taxonomy): domain Eukaryota; kingdom Metazoa; phylum Arthropoda; class Malacostraca; order Decapoda; family Palaemonidae; genus Macrobrachium; species Macrobrachium nipponense. The sequence continues at coordinate 33,448,409 of NC_061094.1, forward strand.
TTCAATCTTGCCACATAACCATACCGTCCAGAAATAGTGATTGATCTTTTCAATTGTGATTAGCTTTTTTTATTTTTACCAGATCTGTGTATGTCTACACTTGGCACATTTTGAGTACTATTATGCCACATACACTCCGCAAAGAGTAAATCTCAACAGCTTCAACTTTTTTTTTTCATCGTTCATATTTAAAGCTCACACTTTACTGCCATAAAGGGGAGGTGGCTGAACAGTCCTTAAATACATTTACATATGATTTTTTGTACACACTTGGCTACCATTCTCGCATAATCTACTGTGTGACTCACCTTCTCTCTCATCCTGCCATCATCCTTTATGCTTACTCCCGCATACCTTTGAGAATCGACCACTTCCATTCTTCCACCATCTGTATCAACTTTCATTGCTTAGTCTGCCAGGTATCCATTATCCCTCATAAACCTGCTGTTGCCCACATTTTGAACTCGACTTTCTCCTCTTGCAAAACTTTCAAACTTTGCTGTGAGTGGGGTGCGGTTTCTGCCCAGGATCCCCAAATTCCGCTGCTGGTGGAGTGCAGTGTCTTCTCAGTACTGTATTATTTGCAGACATCTGTCATTCCACGTTCCAGTCATGGCTCATTTTTGGTCTTAGGACTTTTCACCTCCTGATTTGCTTTCT
>NC_061094.1:33454068-33456568 GCF_015104395.2 Macrobrachium nipponense
TCTTTAATTTGGTTAACATCACTTTGATTATTGTTTATGTGCGTTTTTATCTTGCTAATATACGAAGGCTAGAATTATTTGTGGTTTTACTTGTATGAAAAAAGGATACGCTAGAGTTTGTATGATCTTTCGTTGTGTATGTGATGTACATTAATCGCTTTTCGTGAGCTTATACAAGTTCATTATAAGGATAACCGAAATGGTATTGTCGTCCATAATGGAAAGTGAGATTGCTAATAGATCAAACCGCGTTTTTTTTTTTTTTTCTTTTTCTTTTGTGCCGTAGTAGGTGCTCTGCTCTTCTGGAGCCATTTGTTCCGTATTAACTGCTCCTTGGATGGAGTCACGTATCGCTGTTGTTGTATTGACACTTTCTCTGGACGCGAGTTGCTATGTAAGAGAGAGAGAGAGAGAGAGAGAGAGGAGAGAGAGAGAGAGAGAGAGAGACTTAACTTTCGTAACATTACAGATGCCTTTGAAGGATTCAGGTTTATGTTGTACCCTCTCTTGTTATTGTTTTTTTTAAGGACGAGTCTTTAGTGATTGATGGTGTTTTTGGTGAGTGTGTTGACTCCCGTAAGTGGCAGTCCCTGTAATTGGCTCTCCGTTTTGTGTTCTTTGCTCTTTTTTTAAGTTTTTGTAAAAGAAAACTATTGAGATGCTATTTGTCTGTCCGTCCGCCACCAGATCTTAAAAACTACTGAGGCTAGAGGGCTGCAAGTTGGTGTGTTGATCATCCACTCTCCAATCATCAAACATACTAATCATGAAACATGCCAAATTGCATCCCTCTAGCCTCAGTAGTTTTTATTTGATTTAAGGTTCAAGTTAGCCATGATCGTGCGTCTGGCACTGCTATTGGTGCCAAAATCACAGGCCACCACTGGACCGTGGCTTTAAGTTTCATTGGCCGTGGTTGAGAGTTTTATGGGCCTTGGGGGAGAGTTTCATACATCATTATATGCTGTACAGAAAACTCGATTGCGCGCATTTTTAATTTTTTTAAATTTTACTCTCTTAGTGCTTAACCCCCACTCTCTCTCTCTCTCTCTCTCTCTCTCTCTCTCTCTCATGAACCGTTTACTGCATGTATTAATAAGTAATGAATAAATAAACTGATTCCTATGAGTTAATTTATGCAATTTCGGTCTTTGGTGGTTATGATTAGTTGTATGAAATAGTTTCCGAGTGTGTTTGTGTGTTTACGTGTGTATTTGTGGCGTCGTGTCATTGAAATTTATGGAAGCAAACAGTTTGTTTTGGAAGTTTGTTTACTGAGCTGACGCGCCGGTGACGTCACGCTTCCCTATAGGTGTCTGTGCCAAATCGACATGGCGTCTTTTACAAGGTCAGCCCTTTTATGACTTTGCACGCCCACCATACTCGAGATCTGAGGGAGAGGGCGTGACATCATGTAAGTATATGGCCGACTGAAATGTCTTTTGGCATCCCACTCGGAATCGGAGAATTGACTTCGTGATAGCCAGAATGAACGAGGCGCAAGTATCGCTTGATTTACAAAAACACTGCGTGGGAGTATTTATGGCAGGAGGTCAATTGAATGCTGTTGTGGCAAAGGTTGTCCGGGAAAGTTCGAATTCCAAGTCTGTGGTTCCCGTGGGCTTGTTCTGCATGAATAAGTTTTCATCGTATGTATAATAATAATAATAATAATAATAATAATAATAATAATGATAATGGAAAACGAAACCCACAAAATTACTGAGTATAACGTGCTTACTTATATTTACATATTTTATACTAAGTATTTTTGTGGGTTTCTTTTTCAATCTTCAGAAGAAATCTGAAAGAAGTTTTTGTGTGATTCAATAATAATAATAATAATAATAATAATAATAATAATAATAATTAATAATAATAATTGGGTGAAATATAACTTTAAAGGAGGAACGGAAATGGGATATATAAACGGAAGTCCTTCTACTCTTCTCTCGGACATCGAAGACCATCACGGTTGCAACGTCACCTTAAAGCAAAAAAACTATTCTCCGTTCTCCTACAATTCTCTCTCGTCTTCCGCTTCCTCCTCCTATTACTTCTTTCTCCATTCTCTCTCTTCTTACCATATCTACGTCGACGACTTTCAAGTATAATAAAACTGATCTGTTCATTAGAAACATACAGCGTCAGGCTAATTGTTTCCTCTTCTATTTTTTTCTTTTTTTTATCAAAAGGCTGAGTAATGTAAAGTACGAGTGCTTGACTCTTATGGAGGGAAACATAGATAAATAAATGTAGTAATAGATGAATGCGTAGACAGATAGACAAATACACTTTCTTTAGTCATACATAGACATATACTTTCTCTAGTCATACTTAGACAAATACACTGTCTTTAGTCATACTTAGACGAATACACTTTCTTTAGTCATACTTAGACAAATACACTGTCTTTTGTCATACTCAGACAAATACACTTTCTTTGGTCATACTTGGACAAATGCTCTGTCTTTAGTCATACTTAGACAAATACACTTTC
>NC_061094.1:33461568-33466568 GCF_015104395.2 Macrobrachium nipponense
GTGCTTCTTTTCTGACAAGGATTCGGACCAGTGTTTTTTTTTTTTTTTTTTTGTAGCTTGTATTTAAATCCAGTGATTTTGCCCTCTATCATCAAGTGAAATCGATATTAATATATATATATATATATATATATATATATATATATATATATATATATATATATATATGTAAAATTGTTCATAGCCTAGTTTGGGCAGCTGGTCTGCCTCACTGTATTCTTACCTATATTGTGTTAGTTTTACTCTTTCTTTTGTATAGGTAGGTGTTTCTGAAATTTTAGTGAAGTCCTGTACTTTTAATATGTCTGACTTTGGAGGTGCTGTTGAATTTTAACTTTTAACTTTTAACTTTTTACTTTTTACTTTATTGAGAGCTGTTGCCATGACATTTTTAATATAAATTAAATTAGATCAATTATTAATGTTCGTAAACTTATATATATTTTTAGCCTTGAAAATGCGACCTGGAATTCGTCGCGAAACGTCGGCATTAATAAACTGTTGAAAGATGAGGATGCTTTCCCTACTACTTCCTTCGGGATATATCTTCTTTGAGCTCCAGCTCCGGCCCTTATGTATATATATATATATATATATTATATATATATATATATATATATATATATATATATATATATATATATATATATATATCTACACACACACACACACACATATATATATATATATATATATATATATGTATATATGTGTGTATTATGTATGTATGTATGTATACACACACATATACATACCTACATAAATTACCACATATCTCTTTACACCTTTTCCTTGGAGGCGGTAGGTCCGGAATTATTTTGTCCCAAACCTTAGCAAGTATTTTTAATTGAAGTAGCAAATTTCATGCCTTTGTCTCCTGACAAATTGCCAAGTACCTGATTCATTACTGAACCCCACAGACGCCCAGGGCTTTGCGTTGGAAAATACCTCAATTATTCTTCCTCACTTTGCTGGTAAAGTGAGCATCATTGCCGCTGGAGAATAAGGCACTCGTTGTTAACAAAATTTATGTTGAATAGGTGAACGTTTTCCCTCTTTCTTTAAAACGTTTTTGCATAAGATTTCTTCTGATATCAAAATCATTGAGCATCATTTATTATTTTTACATATTCAAGGTCTAACTGGAGACATGTCCATCGTCATATCGGTATTAATATCATGCTTGATTTTTGTACAGTTTTAAAGATACGTATTGATTCTATAATCGTGCCTTTTTGTCATGGAAAAAAAATATATGTTTCTTTGCATTGCACAACACCTGGTTTGTCAAGTACTTGAGGTCTGGAGACGATATTTTATCCCTTCGTGAACCTGTGATGCTCTTTATTGGACATAAAAATCAAGTTTCTTGTGAACCTCAATCAGGATGTGACCTTTGCCCTTCTGAATTTGACTCAAATTTATTTTCGAGTTTCCGAGCGGTACAGCTGTTCGCGGTTAAACCTTTTCCTTTATATTTTCATTGCGTCAGGGACAGGGATTTCTTCTTCTTCTTCTTCTTCTTCTTCTTCTTCTTCTTCTTCTTCTTCTTCTTCTTCTTCGAGTGAACGATAACCACAGATAATCAATGAATACGTGATTTATGGAACTTGCATTGTGTGGTATATAATTTTGGTCCTCGTCCTTCCTTGTCCCAAAGTGGGGGAGAAGTTTCAAGAATGTGATCTCCGGATCCTTTTAGGGAAGAAGAAGTGGTATACTGGTATTGTTATTGTAGCGAAGGCGTCTCATCCTGCACCTGGACGACCTTCAGGAAATGTTAGATTAGAGAATGATCATGGGTAAACGTCAAAGTCCTGCAAGGCGGAGTGCAAGAGGGCTTTATGTGTCTACGTCGAGGGAAGACGTGAATACTCCACCCTGGGGTACCTCACCTCTTAGGGAGTGTCGCCACTAAAGGATTCGAGGAATTTTATTTCTTTTCCTTGATTTTGTCGTTTTGAAGTGTTTGATATTGTCTTTGTTTTCTTCGCCTTTTAACTCGGTCTCGCTTGGTTTTTGTGTCTTATTATTCGAAGGATGTCAGCATTTTTTCCCCTTTTGTCAATACTTTTTTACTCTACAGTTCGTGGGCATATGATTGAATAAGTTTAAAATCTTTTCTGGACATCAGTAATCCTTTACAGACTAATATATATTGTTGCTTCATCTCCTTATCAAGATAAACATCCAAATGACTGAGGGGAGATGAGATGTGGAATCCGTAAATTATCTTTTGGCGAAACATTTCAAGTTTTAGTTAAACTTGTAGTTCTTTTTTCCCAAGTTATGAAAGCACAGTACGGCTCATTGCATTAAGATCCAACTTTATTTGTGTTTGGTAGCGGGTTTGATTTTATGGAAATCTATTCTGTACAGAAAAATTGTGATTCAAACTCGGTACTCTGTCGCTTCATTAATGCTGTTCAGTGAGTGTGGTGTTTGTCTGACCTTGCATTGAGCATTCTTCCTCATATATTAGGATTGTTCTTGACATATTTTCTGGCAGAACTGATTGGAAGTTATTGTTTCCTATCGGTAACCTGAAGCTTTTCTACTCGTGCTTCTTCTTGCGTTTCTTGCTCGAGTTATTCTGTACACTGATCTATTCTTTGACCACAGGATGTGTTTGAAAGTGAGACCCACACAGAATCACATTTTCTTGCCTTCTTATTCCTTGCAGATTTTAGGCTTAAGGAGCTTATTTTGGTCAGCGACAATTGTAAGTTTTGGTTCATTATATGAAATTTATGATATTCTTATGTGTGTTCATTACAGTAAAGTCCATTATAAATCATCTGATCTCAGTGTTGCTTTTTAAGCCAATGTTGTATGCTGTAAATTCTCCTCCTCATTGTAATTGGTGATTTCATGTGAAGTGCCATTACTGTGGGACCCCGAACTGGATCTTGATGAAAAGGAACAACTGCATTTAGCTTCTTTGGAGGGGAATATGAAAGCTCAGATAGATTTTGCAAGTCCTTGTGCCTTCCTACATGAGGGTGTAGCAACTGCATTACAAAGGCGTTTCATAGTTTCGAATCCATTATGTGTGAAACCAAGTGCAGAGTTCGTTGTTCAGGCTCCTCTCGTGAGAGTAATGGACACGAATTAAGTACAAAGATGATGCCTCAGCCGAAGTAAAATGCAATGAAGCCGATCCATGGGCACGCTACTAAGGTGGTTCGTGCTGTATTGTACTGTACAATAGACACTGCATTGCATTGAACGATACTGATATTGTATGTCAAGAGCAGTACTATAGTTTTTGTGAGCAGCTTAGATGAAGAAGTCAGTTAAAAATGAGACTTAAGGTCTGAAGTTGGTAGGGGGCTGTTAAATTAAGCTGGCCTTATGAAAGCACAGGCTGTTGCTCACAGTGAAGCTCAAATAAAAACAGTAAGCAGTTTAATTTTATTGACTTGCAGCTCCTAGCCTTATTCATATTTAGTTACACACACTTCAGCATTTATAGATATGTCTTCATTGGCGAGTATGGTGGAGTGCATTATTATTATTATTATTATTATTATTATTATTATTATTATTATTATTATTATTATTATTATTAGCTTTTGATGATTGCGCTTTGGGGGTTGTTTATAACACTTTTAGTTAATGTGTTTTGTGTGTGACTCCCTATAGGTAGAGCATTGAAGGTTCTCCGGGAAGTTATTGGATGTGCCTCCTGAGAGGCTAATTTATTATTGCACCCCCCCCCCCCACCCCCTTCCATCCAGTACAAAAAGACGTATATAGGATGCCCAAGAGGGTTGAGTCACTTAGTGGAACAAACCCTGTCATAAGTACTGGGCTTTAACTTTGAAGTAAGTACAGGTCGAGCTAAAACTTTGTATAAATCACATTTGCATTGATACTCCTCTCCTAAAGGAACAAACGTCTGAGGTTGACTATATTGTAGATTCACATCAACCGTGCATTTGACGTCTAGGCTAGTCCCTTACGAGGCTCCTGATTGGCTGTTGATAAGCCAATCACAGGGCTGGAAACACTGTCTATCGAGAGAGTTCACATAGGCAGGATGTCTGTTCCACCTCTCTTGAGGGATACGTTTTTCAGGAGAGGTGGAACATATATCCTGCCTATGTGAACTCTCTCTCGAGAGAGAGTTTCCAGCCCTGTGATTGGCTCATCAACAGCCAATCAGGAGCGTCGTAAGGGACTGACTGGCCTAGACGTCAAATGCACGGTTGATGTGAATCTACTATAGTAGTAGTAATAACAATAACATAATAACACTAACATGACGGCAGAAGTAATAATAGTGATAATAATAGTAAAAACACATGCACATACCAGGCACAAATAATTACAATGCAGCGCCTCAGTGGCGTGGTCGGTATGGTGTTGGCCTGCCACCTCCGTGGCCGCGAGTTCGATTCTCGACCATTACACTGAGGGGTGAGAGATGTGTATTTCTGGTGATAGAAGTTCACTCTCGACGTCATTCGGAAGTCACGTAAAGCCGTTGGTCCCCCTTGCGAATAACCACTGGTTCCATGCAATGTAAAAACACCACACAAACTCACAAACAATAATTGCAATGTTCATAGCCTAGGCCACGTTAATTGTAACAGTGGCATCTACACAAGATCACATATGCCAAAGAGGTAGACAAGGATTAAGAAATGATAACAGTATTGCCAGTTTTGATTTAAATAAGCAATATCATAATTAATAGTAATATTCATAATTTGTCAATTTTCGGAGCCACATAAAAAAAATTTATATAGGCATAGCAAAGTTTTTAAAACTTTGAATTTGTCACTGATGGGCCGTCCTGTAAGTAGATGTTTTACTTGGTCCTCCAAAGTTTTGAGATTGGTATCCTTATTTCAGGGCATGTCTAAACATAATGATGAAGTGTCTGTCCATCAGTTTCGTGGGATATTTTACAGTCAATTGTGCTGGCCTCCTTGGGTCCCATTACCTGCCAGGGGTAGCTGCTGTATCCTAATCTTAATGGAGGACAGGAGTCG
>NC_061094.1:33471568-33486568 GCF_015104395.2 Macrobrachium nipponense
TGCAAGAATCCTACTTAAGAATAGCTGCTGCAAGAATCCTACTTAAGAATAGCTGCTGCAAGAATCCTACATACAAAGAATCCTGCACAGATGAGCTGCTGCAAGAATCCTACATAGGATGAGCTGCTGCAAGAATCCTGCATAGGATGAGCTGCTGAAAAAATCAATATATAAGATCAGCTGCTGAAAGAATCCTACAATAGGATCAGCTGCTGCAAGAATCCTGCATAGGATCACGTGCTGGCAAGAACCCTACTTACGAATAGCTGCTGCAAGAAATCCTACATAGGATCAGCTGCTGCAAGAATCCTACATAGAAAGAATCCTGCACAGGATCAGCTGCTGCAAGAATCCTACATAGGATCAGCTGCTGCAAGAATCCTACTTAAGAATAGCTGCTGCTAGAATCCTACATAGGATCAGCTGCTGCAAGAATCCTATATAGGGCTCATGCAAGGTCATTTGGCCTGACATCCTGTTGCAAAGCTTTCCACCTGATTTCCTATTGACTTTGAGTCCGCATTCATGCAAATGACTCTGGGTTCCTTGTGCTTGCAGCTTCAGGCAGACCGAGACAATGAAAACTGGCGCTGGAGACAGGCCTCGTTTATGGCCCTTTTTCTTTTCATCTTCCTTATGAGAAACAATAGCCGTATGCCCTGCTAACACGATCGTGCAAATTTGTAATTTAGGAAAAGAGGAGACATGGGAGGGGAAGATACGCGCCAAAAACAGGAAGGTTATTTCAGAACGCGAGATTTATTTATACAATTCAGCTGCCTCCTCTCTCTCTCTCTCTCTCTCTCTCTCTCTCTCTCTCTCTCTCTCTCTCTCTCTCTCTCTCTCTCTCTGGTTATATACCGAGGTTATCCTCATCAAGAGCTCTGAATGATCTTGACGGTTTGACAATCAAAATCTCTTTGTCGCTCATCAGTCGTTAAGCCAAGCGGTTGTAAATTGCACGGGAAAAATAACTAAGCGAAAGAGAAATTGGCAGGAGGTACTGTACGTCTGGCAGTGCCATTAAACATACTGCCGGCTGAGGAAAAAGTATTCTACGTCATCTCTATAAATAACCACACCCTCTGCATTACTCTCCACCCTCCTCCTATGCTATACCTCCCCTACCCGAAGTCACCAACCTCTCTCTCTCTCTCTCTCTCTCTCTCTCTCTCTCTGTGAAGCCCCTCCCCAATCGTATGTAATCTACTGTTGCCAACAATTTAGAAGATATTAGCAATACAAAGACGGCTAATATGCATCTTCTTCTATTCGGCATCTCTGCAAGGATTGAATTGAAGGAACACCTCCCATTATAGAAACTCATATCTGGAACTTGCTTCTTTTTATACTTGGCATTCTAATATTTTTTAACATTCAACGAAATCTTCGTGGGGGACATTGATGATTGCGCCCCTGGCTGGGAGGGAGAGATTCTGGACAGGTTATGTGCTACCAGGCAACAGATTTTGTCCAAACTGGTTTGACATTGTTCGAATGTATGCGCGGACGTACTACCACCTTTCTCTTGTTGCCGTAGGGGTGCGGACAGATTTTAAGATTTATTTTTAAATAAATGAGACTTCAAAAATATGATTATTTACTTTTAAAATTTTTAGAAAAATGAGATTTCAAAAATATGATCAGTGAGTGAAAGCAACGTCGATTGTAAGTAACGTTTGATAGATGATGTCCAAGACAGTATGAGACTAGGAAGAGAAATAAGTTACGAAGTCTGGGGTGATTTCATGAGCGGACATTAAAGGAAGCTGGAAGCAATAACGATTACAGATTATAGCGGACTGTATGTAGAGGGCACGTTGGCAACCCTCAACCCCCCCCCCCCCCCACGCCATACCCCTTCCCTCCTCTTCCCCACACCTCCACCGTCCACGCTCGTTAGGAACAAATAAATAAATAAAAGTAAAGGAAGATTGTTGTCAAGCTAGTCCATCTTAGTTCCTGTACTAGGTGATGAAACAGTCCATATAGATATATTAAAGAATAATAATATCGAAAATAAGGAAGTCGACAATGGTGATGATTTTGGCAGTGTTACTCTTGGAGAAAATTATGTTGCTAAAGCAATGAAAATGATAATACTTAAAATATCTTGGAAATTAATTTAGTAATGACTGTTGGTGTCCTTGAGCAATTTCTCCCACGTGATCCGCTTGTGAGAGTATTTATACACTGAGCATGAAGAAGATTTACAGAAATATAATATAAATAAATAAATAAATAAATATAAATATATATATATATATATATATATATATATATATATATATATATGATGTTTATATGTATGTGTGGACATTAATTTATGCATGGACTTGTATAATATATACATACAGGCTACATATAAATATGTATACGTAAGTATATTATATATCCATGTATTTATATATGTTTGTATGTATGTGTATGTGAGCATTAATTTATATATGTACATATATACATATAAATAAATATACATATATTACATATGTATAGATGAGTGTGTGTGTGTGTGTGTGCGCGCGTGTGTGTACATTATTCACATCATCGTCCCATAGAGGCTAAATCATTACAACCAGCTGACTATATGTGAGCTTGTACTTGGCTTTCGTAATATGGTTTGTTACATCAACAACATAATATTGACAGAATCGTGCAGACAAAATTGCGTTCTGGTGGTATTTGCTCTGATAGATGCGAGTGAGTGGCATATGCATATTGAGTAAATATACATATTAAGTAAATATGAAAGTCGAAGCTTTCTCTAGTTAAATTGGGGATGTAAAATATGACGAATTTTTTTTTTTCTATTTACTTGAACGCGAATTTAACAAATCATTCAAGATAGAATTGGATGTGTCGAATCCGTAGATTTTACACTCTCTCTCTCTCTCTCTCTCTCTCTCTCTCTCTCTCTCTCTCTCTCTCTCTCTCTCTCTCTCTCTCTCTCTCATTGAGGTTGTGTTTACCAATGTATAAGATTGGTATCAGCTGTCATAATTTGTAATAGTAATAGTGGGTCAAAATATCAACCTTTTTCTTCGGAGCTGGGTAATCCAAAATGAAGTTTATTTCTTTGTTGATGCATTTGAACGCCGCCATTGCTATCATTATTATCATAGCTCTTCGCGGTGGAATTAACGATAACGTCGTAGAAAAATTGAAACCGCTTAGTTTAAATTATTCTTCTGTATAACTATCTTCTATAACATTACAAAGCGTTAGGCCTTCAGATTAGAGTAATCTTATTTTTGCAACTTGTGAAAACATGATAGTTATTTTTCCTTCCTGCTTGTTATATATATATATATATATATATATATATATAATATATATATATAATATATAATATATATATTAAAACGTTATCCGTTGTCTAATGAACACCATATTCTTTGGAAGCTTGAATTTCAAGTCAGTGACTCCAGTGGGCTTGTTCAATATAAATAGGGTTGTCCTCCTCCTTCTTTTGAATAATAATAATAATAATTTTTATTATTATTATTATTATTATTATTATTATTATTATTTATTTTAACCAAACAAAAACTTCTTTCAGTTTTCTTCTGAAGATTGAAAAAGAAACCCACAAATTCAATTTGTAACTTGTTTACTTCTAAGTATTTACATTAATTTTTTTTACTCCACACTCGACTGCTGGGCCTTGACCCAGGCTAACATCCCAAACATCTTTTGAGAATGGGCCACAGAAGGGCCGGTGAAAGTATCGAGTTGGAGTAAAACTTATGTAAATACTTAGAAGTAAACAAGTTACAAATTGAATTTGTGGGTTTCTTTTTCAATTATTATTATTATTATTATTGTTATTCAGACGAAGAAGAAGAAGGAGGACAACCCTATTCACATTGAACAAGCCCACTGAGGCCACTGACTTAAAATTGTAGCTTCCAAAGAATATGGTGTTCATTAGCAAAGAGTAAGAGGAAGTGAAGCGAAATACAGGAAAAAAAAAGATACAATTATTCCCAAGAATCAATAAAACCGGGCAGTATCATTTTCCCAATATCGCTGTCATTAATATTTCGGTGAGTTTCTATCATGAACGGTAGTGACTACTGGTAGGTATTCAGTCAATGCACTGTCAACGTCAGTAGTACCTTTTAATACTCCACCCACGGCCAAGTGTCCCGGTGTAATAACCCTCTCCTCGTTGACTTCCGTAACTTAAGTAACCGAATTTTATGAGCAACGGTAGGGGAGCCCTCCTCTTTATTATAGTAGATTCATATCAAACGTGCATTTGATGTTTAAGCCAGTCCCTTACGACGCTCCTGATTGGCTGTTGATAAGCCAATGACAGGGCTGGAAACTCTTCAGTCTCTTTCGAGAGTTCACATAGGCAGGATCTATGTTCCACCTCTCCTGAGGGATACGCCTTTCAAAAGCATCCCTCTGGAGAGATGGAACATGCATCCTGCCTATGTGAACTCTCGAGAGAGAGACTGAGAGTTTCCAGCCCTGTCATTGGCTTATCAGCAGCCAACCAGGAGCGTCGTAAGGGACTGGCCTAGACATCAAATGCACGGCTGATGTGAATCTGTAGTACCTTGTATGCGGGTTTTTTCTGCCATAACCAGTTAGATATTAAGGGGTGAGCACATACACTGGGGTTTTAATTACGCCTGCAGAGTTACAATAATATTTGGCTGAAAACCTGTACTTTATCATTTCAGTAACTGCTGTTACGGGAATCCGATGTCTGTCATAGCCAGCAATACGGGTATATTAAGGGTTGTGTAATATACGTTATGGTTTAGGTGTTACACTGTATAATGACAAGGACTTTTATCGTGTATTCTTTTCGTTTAAGATATTTGGAGTTGATTTGTCAACATTCTGTTTAAACAAGGGCTTCTAAAAATCTTCTCGGCACCCAATAATTTTAAGTGTATACTTTCTGGTCTGTGACTGACGTATCGACCAGTTGAAGAATGTATAACCACATGCACGCGCGTGCGCACGCACATTTATATACATTATATATATATTATATATGAATTTTGATCACATCACCGTGCTTCATATACATGCATTAAGCTACAAATGTCTTTTAATATCCAATTCGCTCTGCCTCGGAATTGATATATTTTCACATATGTTAACCGAAGGGGAATATTTTTAGTTGATGATAATTTCGTCCTCTCGTGGATTCGAATCAGCGGACGGAGGAGAAATCAGGACTTCAGTGAAGTTACCGACTCTGGCTGGTTCGAATCCACGAGAGGACGAAATTGTTATCAGCTAAAAAAGTCCTCTTCGGTTAACATACATGAAAATATGTTAATTCCGAGGTAGAGCGAATTGGATATTAAGGATATTTGTTTCTGAAGGCACACACACACACACACACACACACACACACACACACACATATATATATATATATATATATATATATATATATATGTATATGTATACCTATATATATATATATATATATATATATATATATATATATATATATATATATATATATATATATATAATATTACATTCACGCAACCTGTCATGCTTTCAACTTGGCATTCATGAAGATCGATGAAACCTTTTGTTGTTTGAACAAACATATTTCAGATCAAAACGGTATATTACATTTCATTTTTATATATGTGTGTGTGTCTTTAACTACTTATGGAGGCACTTATTGTTTTTAGTAGTATATAAGTGTTCTGGCATCTGACTTTAATGAAAGAGAAAGAGCCATTTTAGCGTTCGTTTTTTTTCCCAAAAATTTCGTTCAACTTTCGTGAGACGCTCTGTCGTTCCCCTCAGTATAAACCCCCCCCCCCCCCCCCCCCACTCCTCCTTTACTTTATCCCTTCTTCTTGTCAAGCCTGGGCTACAGAAAGCCGTTAGGTTGCACTTTTATCAGCCTATGTACTTGTAAATTCGTCCTTCGAGGACTCATGATGTAGTTGTGTTTTTCTTGTGGGAACATGATAGCTCATTTTCTTCTTCTTGGAAAAAAATATATTGAAAAGTTATCCGTTGTCTAAGGGTGAGTTCAGCCTACTCGAAATCATGTCATTAAAAAGTTGGTAACTTATTACACACATATCACAAACAAGTTGAGTGCAAGACAACGACTTGATGGTAGTCCTTACCAGTGCTTCGTTCAGTTATCAACGCCTCAGTGGCGTGATCAATATGTTTTAGGCCTGCCACCTCGTTGGCCGCGAGTTCGATTATCGGGCATTCCATTGAGGTGTGAGAGATGTGTATTTCTGGTAATAGAAGTTCACTCTCGACGTGATTCGAAAGTCACGAAAAGCCGTTGATCCCTTTGCTGAATAACCACTGGTTCCATGCAACGTAAAAACACCATACAAAAAAAATTCATACAGTTATTTAGCTTTGGGCAAATTTCGTTTCCCATTTACGGTCTAAGGACTTTTATCAACCTGTTTGTGATATGTATGCCATAATTTGGCGACGTGTGTTTGTAGATTTTTTGATATAGTGTGGAGAACCTTAAACACGACTAAATGAAGTCACTGAATAAAGTAGAATAATGAGTAAACCTTGAAAGGCATAATCATTGTTTTTAATTAGAGAAGGACACTCACTTTGTACTAAAGGAAAACTGCATTATCACTCGTTCTTGAATGATAACTGCATAAACGCATTATTTTGATCTATTTTGCATAATATGGCTTCATTATTTCTTTTTAAAAACGAGAACCTGGGACATGATTTTGATGCCTCTCTCAGCCGACCTGTTAATCCTCATTAGGGGCGTCGGTTGACTGCTTCCATCAAACCAGTCCGGAATCCTGTGACAGGTGGCTCATCTGATCGAGTCCTTCTTGGAGCAGTGTGGGGGGAATATCAGAATGCAGCCCACGCTCGCTTCGAAAGGCCGGCGTCCATAATTCATCGTGATTATCAAAGCATATTGGTTTGATTTGTATTTCGAAGACGAGGCTAATGACGAGAAGAGCTGCTGTCGATCGATCGATAGAGAGAGAGAGAGAGAGAGAGAGAGAGAGAGATGCCGGGAGATAAAGTCATGAAGTTATTGTACTTTCGTTTCTTCGGTGCGATCTTATCCGTCCAGAGAGGCGACAGGCGTTGGGCTCCGAGATGACACGTTGATAGTGCCACGGTCTTCATCCAGGGCGGGAGAAGAAGAAGAATAGTGGCCAGGGAAGAGGGACGACCTGTCTTGCGTCAGAGCCGAGATGTAAATAAGGCAGGTTAATATCCACAAACCGATAGATAGCGCCCCGTTTATGGAAAGTTGTCGGCTTTTGGTTCTGTGGCTCCCATGTGAATCGTTCGTGGACATCCGCAGGAGCCAAATATATCCTGGTACTCTTGGGTCTCTAGAGATTTTATGATAAGTTATTCGGACGGTTGTGGTGTCTCTGTCACGCTCCAGGAATACAGTAACTGTTGTTGTGGTTATCGTGATATTGTTCTGGTTTTCTTCCTCGTTCTGTTTACTTGTTTCTGATTGCACAGGCTTGTCGTACGATTGATTTTAAGAGATGATGCCAATTTAGTTTTCTTTAAGGTTACGTAGATCACTTAAAAGTATTCTTTTCTGGATGCTTTAGTCATTTTGCCAAAAATCTACATTCAATGTACCATCGTCATGTAGAGTATTACTTGGATATTACAATTTTGCGATGAAATTCCATGGTTGAAGGGGAATTACTTGATCGTGTCGTAATTCTTTCGACTCTTCAACAGCCGGTTGGTTATTGAATTATGCTGTTGTGACACGAAAAATTCGTTAAAAGTTCGTTGTTAGAAAGATCCTCGGATCTTCTGATTTTCTTGTCCTTTTAGAGTGATGGCTCAGGAGGGGGTTCTGATTGTCCTTTCGGTTTTGTTTGTATGTTTGGTTTTGCAGATCTTTTGGAATGCGGTCGACGTTTCCTCTAACATGTGCTGACTCCACAGGTTGCATAATAACAGTGACTGTCTGCCTGGATATTAAAGCGCTTCTATTCCACTGCCGCCTTCTCTATCCCTCCTCCCTTCCAAAATTAAGTATATCTTAGTTTAACCAGACCACTGACCTGATTAACAGCTCTCCTAGGACTGGCCCGAAGGATTAGATATTTTTACGTGGCTTGGAACCAATTGGTCATATAGTAATGGGACCTACAGCTTATTGTGGGATCCGAACCACATTGTGTCGAGGAATGAATTTCTATCACCAGAAATAAATTCCTCTGACTCCGCGTTGGCAGAGCCGAGAATCGGACTTCAGACCACCGGATTGGTAGCTGAGCGCGAAACCACTCGTCCAACGAGGAACCTCCTCCCTTGCAAAAACACACTGGACCCGTCTTTTCACCTTTGCTGACCAATTTATTTACCACAATTTGGTATCAACATTTCTCCCATTACCAACCTGTATCATAAACCGTAGTTATCTCAGCCACTTCAAACCTGATTTTCTCATTCGCGTTCACCATTTACGCTTTACCTGTCAAAAGGAGAGCTTTCTCATCAAGTCCTTCAAACATTCCAACCTTTATTTCCTTTTATTAGGGTCACTTCTTCTCTCCCAGAGGCTCGCCTTTTCTGTGACTCTCGTTCTAGCATCATCCATTGCATTTATTCCAGAATACCTATGCAAATAAACTACTTCCAGTCTTCCGATGGTAGTGCTGATATTGTCTTCCGTTTACCGTTATTACCATATTCTTGTTCACATTCTTTTTTATCTCTCTCTTCATACGCATGTCAAGTAAATTTAAGTCTTCGCAGCATTTCTTTAATATCGCCATTTAACACATTGGTAGCAACAAATTTCCGTCTCTTAAACCCGAATTCCCGACAGCTTTTCTTAGTTACAACTTTGTTCCCAAATTGTTTGTAGTTCCTCTAACGTAGCTCATTACATAATCCATGAAAGTACTACTATTTGGGCATCCTTCCATGTAGGAGACCCACTTGTAGGACACCAAACAGCCACTCCCCATTTCATATTGTAACTATTCTCCACCATACATCCTGAACACCACTTACTACATTGCATTACCTTGAATTCTGTCTTGGGTTTTCTATAGGTCCATGAATGCCACAGATAACTTTTCCCTTTACTCAGAAACTGCGGCCATAGCTGTCTCACTAGATTCACTTCACCCAGACAGCCTCTTCCATGTTTAAACCCACGCTACGTCCCGCCTGTAAATTATTCTCTTATATTTGTCTCACCTTTTCAGTCAACAGCCTTCCAAGTATATTTAGTAAGGTTCTGTGCTGTAGTTCTTACACTCTCTTTTCCCTTATACACCCTGGCACAACAATTACTCTTTGTTACTCATTCCATCAGAACTTTTCCCTTTATAAACTAGGGACAACTTACACACCTCGGTCATCAACTGTGGATATGTGTGTGTGTGTGTGTGTTTTATTTTTTTTATATTTTTTAATATTTTTCAAGGTTACTGTTATTTATAACATTTTTAATGAGTAAGTTTTAATTTTACAGACTGATGATGCATTGAGATTATGTGCGAAACGTTTCTCCTTGTAATAAGCTATGGATTTTATGATTTTTTTTATGGACCCTGCTGTCTACCTTTATATATATATATGTATATATATATATATATATATAGAATATATATATATATATATATATATATATGAAGATAAAAGGCCCAAAAAACACTATTTTAACGTTGCCAGTGATCAGGAGCACAGAAGGAAGTGCTCGAAATATATGGTTGCAACGTTAAAATAGTGTTTTATGGGCTTTTTATCTTCATATTATTCTGTTGTATTACAGTAAAAAGACATTCACACACACACACACACACACACACACACACACATATATATATATATATATATATATATATATATATATTATATATATATATATATATATATATGTTCCCATATATTGTTTCTAGTATTTCCACAGTACGAGATATTTTTCAAGATTATTTTTACCATAATGATTTTGCATCTGTGTTTTCGCGTTTATTCCGAGTAGACCATACAAATAACGAACTACGTAATAAAGTACAGTCTTTGTTTAAAGAAGGAGGGTGAAACGTAATAATAGGCCGTTCCAGCCGGATCCTGTCGTCAGCTGTGGAGGGAGAGAGGATATATGCAAAGGACGAAGGCTGTGGCACTTGGATCCGCAGGAGATGCTAATGGCTAAGGCGTTTCCCTATTACTGTTAACAACATTACGACGGCCAAGTCATAATTACGTGCTCCTTCACGTGGAAGATTTGCCAAGAGGTGCCCCGTCGAGAGATGGATGCTATGGACTCTTCCCCCTCCCCTCCTCTCTCTCTCTCTCTCTCTCTCTCTCTCTCTCTCTCTCTCTCTCTCTCTCTCTCTCAAGTATCTATTGGGCATTTGGTCACAATCTACTAGAAATGCATATCTGGAGTATAGAAGTATAGAGCATTTGGAAAAAAAAAATCTCTCTCTCTCTCTCTCTCTCTCTCTCTCTCTCTCTCTCTCTCTCTCTCATAGGTATATGAAGGCATTGTTTTAATCTGCTGGGAATGCATAGCTAGAAATTAAGACTATTTGAAAATTTATTAAAAAAAATAAAGTCATATTTTCTCCCTTGACTTTCAGTTGTCTTTTCACAAGCATTTTCTACCTCTCCTCCTCCTCCTACACCTCCTCCTCCCACCTCATCTCCCGCTCCCTCGATCATCATTTTCTTAGTTTATTATCCTAATTTGTCTCTCTCTTCCTTTTGCCCTTCCCTGAAAAGCGTCAGCGTCGTTTTCGTCATGCACAAGCAGTGCTGAATACTTTCCTGCAGGCATTCTCTCTCTCTCTCTCTCTCCTCTCTCTCTCTCTCTCCTCTCTCTCTCTCTCTCTCTCTCTCTCTGAAATGGAATTTTATTCAGTGTTAGCGGAAGGAGGATTTCTCTCTCTCTCTCTCTCTCTCTCTCTGTCTGAAATGGAATTTTATTCACTGTCTTGTTTTATTTTCTTAGCCTCTTGTATATTCATCCAGTTTTCATTTCTGAAAGTTTTAGTTGCTGTTTAGATTTATGAATGGAACGTGTAACTCTTGCTTTTGAATTTTGAATGTCTTGTCTCAGGGATATGCCTCGTATTTATGGATTTAAACTGTTGTTTATAATTGTCTCAGTTTGTTTTTCATGTACATGTATATATATTTGTATGTATATATATATATATATATATATATATATATATATATATATATATATATATATATATATATATAGATAGAGAGAGATAGATAGAGAGAGAGAGAGAGAGAGAGAGAGAGAGAGGATATGATTTCATATCTAATATTTCTCATAAGTTTGTCGATAGGGTTTTTTTTTTTATCAATTATCGGAGAATAGTTTATGTTACTTCCTTGTGTAATTGTGGTTGGTGTTGCTCTAGCTTTGCTGAATGTCACTCAGTTTCTCTAACTCCCATATAATCTGAAGTGTTGGAAAGGTTATCAGCAAAGCTTCATGATGCCTGTGCAGAAAGAAGTCATCTGTTCGGGGCCTTGGTGCATTTAGTGCTGTTCTTTCAGTTTCTAACGTTTTACACAAACCCTTAGATACTGGTCATGAAGTTCGTGCGTTTCACCTTGACTTTAGTGTAGCCTTTTGACATTGTTGATTTAAAAATTATTTGAATCCGTTGGTTGAAGATTCGCTGGAATAGGTTAATACGAGTACGAGGTACACATTCGCAGTTCATTATATGTTTTACCTTCACCCCCCCCCCCCCCCATTATATTGTTTTACTTCACCACCCAAAAAAAAAAAATAATAAAATAAAATAAATAAAACTTTTGATTGTCTCGTATCGTTCACCGTTGTGTAAACTCAATCAAGCGAGGCTTCACCGTTTTCTGCGCGCAGAGAAATGTTCAGTTATTTGAGAAGTTGTGTTGATGAATTGCTTGCTCGTGGAGCGGCCAGATGCAAGGGTGGAGGAGGGTGAACAACAAATTTAGATATTGCGTATTTGTTTGTCTTGGGGTGCAATTCGACCGTCATTGAGACGTGATGCTAGACTTACAAGCAAGAGCCCGGGGTGAATGCCCTCCGACGTATATAATCATTTTTTATATTCCTGCCTTATACAGAATGATTAATGCGATATCACCAAACCGAACACCCTAATGCTTGAAGCTTTCTAGTGCTTAGACAGAGAACTCGTTACGGGGGCAAAAAAATGGAAGATTCTACGATTCATGATTTTAATCCACGAACCGCCTCCAGTAAACGTGTCTTCGTTCAATGGCATTGATTCTGTTAGTACCCGGTCGCCTATCGCGTGATTGTAGGGTATGAAGCATCGTAAAAAACCTTGGACAAAGGTTCTCCCGTTAGGGAATAATGGCACGCTGTTGATTTTGACAGGGATCATTTGTCATGAACCTCTTGCGTTCAGTTCGTAAGTTTTGAAATCCATCGCCCACTCAGGGTATGTGGCACGTTCTTGGAAGTAGGTTTCTTCAAAATTTGAGACGGACCAAGTCGAGTTGCACCATTTTCAAATGTGTCGAAATGCGTTCTGTATAGCAAGATGTACTTGATTGACTAACTTTTTGCTTTCAGTCGTAAGGAGCTGGGTAGGAATATAAACTCTGGTAGCTGAGAGCACGATAGAACAACCAAAAGCAGAGTTATTTTAATAGCCCAACGTCCATGAGCTATTATCTATTTTGGGAATGTATTGCGCGCGTCTGCCCGGCGAGTAATGAGGGCCGTGTACAGCAAAGTCATCTCTTGGAAGAGAGAGAGGTCCGAAGACGAAGAAGGTTATTCGCCCTGTTATCACTAAGGGCGGTGGGTTCATTTGCCGCGGAGGAAAGTCCCAAGAAAGGTGGGAAGGGAAGGGCTTCCAAGGCGTCAATTTGGGAGGGCGAAGACACGTGACCACCTTCCCTCAGGGCGGGCAGGATGCTACATAAGGTCTTGGAAGATGAGGTCACAGCACAGAATGCCCAGTCATCATTGTGCCTCGATGATTGGTCACTTTTTCCCTCCGGGTCGGTCCCTTGGTTACAGCCATGACCAAAGTGTGCCTCAGCGGAGATTATATACATTTTATATATATATATAATATATATATATATATATATTATATATATATATATATATGTATGTGACTTCTTATAAACTCGTCAACTTACTTTTCAAATGAACGCTAAGAAATCTCCCATTATCCATTCTAGAGTCAAATGCCCTTCACTGGAGACTGGTCAATTAACACGAAAATCTCACTTCATATTGTCAAGAAACCTCTCTCTCTATCTCTCTCTCTCTCTCTCTCTCTCTCTCTCTCTCTCTCTATATATATATATATATATATATATATATATATATATATATATATTATATATATATAGAGAGAGAGAGAGAGAGAGAGAGAGAGAGAGAGAGAGAGAGAGAGAATTTCTTGAACAGCATGAAGTGAGAATACCGAGTTAATTGCCCAGTCTGCAGTGAAGGGCAATTACCACTAAGGAGAATGGATAATGGGAGATTTCTTGGTGTTCATTTGAAAAAAAACAAGTTGAAGTGCGCACGAAAGGGCCGGAGAGATTTTTGGAAATCGTTCTAGATAATTGTCAATTATATTTTGTTTGTCGTTGTTGATTTGTGACGTGTGACAACTTCTATAACTGGTTGTTGGTGATTTTGAAAGTCCCGAAGTTCTCCAAAAGTCTGATTCCGAAGTTCTTTAGATATTATGTAGAAATGTGGAGACCATTCTGAGGAAATATGCAACTCGAAAACGCTTACGCGTATCTGAAGATGTTTTCCTTTTCCGTGCTTTGGATTAGGCGTTCTTATTATCTTGCATGTTCATTTCCTCCTCCTCCTCCTCCTCCTCCTCCTCCTCCTCCTCTTCTTCTTCTTCAGTTATTTACATTGTGGATGCAGTCTCTAAGGCAAAGTAATTGTTATGCAGAAAATGCTCGTGCAATATTAATCTGTAAGTGGTACACGGCGGTGGTATTCATCTTTGTATGCTGGAGGTGTCAGGATTGTTGTTGAGGCTAACGATGAAATTCTCCTTTAATAAAGGCTGCCTCTGCTTTCAAAGCCAAGCCAAGCTTTGGTGTTCGGTCGTTGGGTATTTCCCCGAAGGATACCCCGAAGGGCTGTCCACCCCATTTTAGGGATGGACAGGTAATTGGAATGAATACCTGAGTCCACCCCATTTCAGATACGAACAGGTTATTGGAATGAGTATCTGAGTCCACCCCATTTTAGGTACGAACGGGTAATTGGAATGAGTACCTGAGTGCACCCTTTTAGGTACGAACAGGTAATTGGAATGAGTACCTGAGTCCACCCCATTTTAGATACGAACAGTTTATCGGAATGAATACCTGGCCGAGTTGTACGATTATAATGACCCAGAATACGACACAGCAATTTAGTACTGTTGAGCAGAACATGAATATGAATATTAAATTTGTCTTGTATTCGATTAATTGGTAATCTCTGAAATTGAAGATTATGACGGTATTTGTACGACTTTTTTTGTAATGTCGGGGGAATGGATTTGTTAACTGTATGAAAAGTGTGATGGATGATATAATCACACAAACAGTGGTACATCTTCCCTACAACAGAATGAAGAAATTTAACATCTTTTTGTTGTTTTATATTGGCGTTTTATCGCTCTCTCTTTGAATTTAACAAAGGGTTTTTGATGTAGCTGGCCAAGTTATTTCTTTTCTTTGTTCTGAGGCTTTGATTATGTGGTTATAATACATTTATTTTAAGTGTCAAGTTTCTTTGCGCTCGATTTGATATGTATAACTGTGAGTTCTTTGATCTGGGATTTCAAATTCCCTTTGGGCGAAGTGGGTTGATCATCCACATACGACTGCTCTGGACTGGTAAAAAGCAGACATTTTTTTTTTTAGTTATTACGTGTGCTGTATTTATTTAAATTTATTTTTAGGAAAGTTTTTGTTGACAAGGGTGACAGAATTAAGTATTTTTTGCCTCTGTTGTCATAGATTTCTCTTTGACAAGCCGCT
>NC_061094.1:33491568-33501568 GCF_015104395.2 Macrobrachium nipponense
TTTTATTATTATTTTTGTTTTTGGTCTATCGCTGTCCTCCAATTCGACTGGGTGGTATTTATAGTGGGGTTCCGGGTTGCATTATTATTGTTGTTATTATTATTATTATTATTATTATTATTATTATTATTATTATTATTATTATTATTATTATTATTATTATTATTATTATTATTATTATAACAATTTAGCCAAACCACAGCCTAAATTTTTATGGTTGTTTTGCAAATGAGAGGTGAAATTCCGAGGGTGAAAACGATGAAAAAGAGGGACAACCATAATAGTAGAGAGAATAAGAACAAAAGCAAAAGTAACATAGCTGGGGATTCCGCTTTTCAATCTGTTTACAGCTGCTGAATAATAATAATTAATAATAATAATAATAATAATAATAATATAATAATAAATAATTCAAGTAAGTAAGGCCCTTATGCAGCTGAGCGCACTTTTAATAAGGCGTTTTATTCACCAGCGTCTTGTTTTGCCATTGCCGTCAGCCACTCGAATTTTACGACTGCTGTTAAATGCTGCGTCGGAGCTGATACATCTTGATTCAAGAGTCAAGGAGACGATGCTTACCCCGACATAAATGTCATGGGACTACCGTGGCGTAGTCTTGCGTCATCGATTCGGGAATAAAATCACGATATAAAAAGAATGAAAGAATGTTGGCCTTATCCCTCTGTCTCTTTCAAACGTCGTGTTGATGGATATGATGATGTAAGGCAGCAGATGCCAGAAAGTTTTGAAGATTCCTATATATAAGGGATGCCATATATCCAAATTCAGTTATGAATTTTGAACTGACACAAGATCAGTGGTAGATGAGACATTATATTTTTGACATGCAAGAATATTTTCTTGTTTACTGCACAGTAGCACTCTTGTTTTAAGCCCAGAAATTTATATGATAAAACAAATGTCGTTACGAGAGGTTCTGGGTTCCTCCTTTTTACAGACTAACTGACAGATCCAGTTACGTTTCTCTGCAGAGTAAAGGAGCTGAGAGACCAAAGTCTTTTACCTTTCACACACACACACACACACACACACCACACACACACCACACACACACACACTGCTTCGATGCCATTACTTAATTAATTTTTTTCTTTTGTACTAATGTAGTTTGAGGATAGTTTTATCAACCTTTGCTGTGTAGTGCTCTGCAAAAATGCTTTTAAGTATAGATCTCCAAAATTTATTCCTCAAAGGTTTTTATTGTTATTAAGCCGTTTGACTCAGTTATATGATGGAAAGAGGATTTTTTTTTTTCTGAGAATATGGATTTCCCAGACTAATACCTTGGGTTAAGAAATACATAGTCTCTCTCTCTCTCTCTCTCTCTCTCTCTCTCTCTCTCTCTCTCTCTCTCTCTCTCTCTCTCTCTCTCTCTCTCTCTCTCTCTTGTCTGGCAAGTTTGGGACAAGATCAGATAGAGGACTTTCTCCATCAAAGGGTAATTTGCTCGTAATTACTGACGGGAAATTATAGGTGTTTCACTCCTTTGGAAGAGTTAGAAGAAGGAGATAGACAGTTAAAGGTAAATATCTCAAGAAGATCGGCGGGGTATGAACGGTCAGAAGTCTTGGCTAAAGATCGCTCTGTGATTATCCCACTTTCCTTCTCTCTCGTTCGAACCAGGATTAATAGAGTACAGGGTTAGACCGCTTCTGACCAAAATAGGACAATCTCGCGCATGACGTCACGTGGCTGATCTGACTGAGGTTCAGGTAAAAAAGAAAGTCATCAGTCAGTATTTGACCTGGAGAATAACGGCGAGCTCTCTCACACAAGGTCGTGAAAGAGATAGAGAATGGGTGTGGGCAAACAATTCCCATAGTGACCCTTAATTTATTAGTTTTCTTGGTCTTCTTTTATGGCCACCTACAAATGACGTCACAAATAAGCACAGTAACGACGAGACGGTCTAACCCTGTACTCTATTAATCCTGGTTCGAACTACAGAAGTTGTTGATAGAATCCAAGCGAGAAAGCAAGATGTCCGTTGGAAAGAACGTTAGCTTTAGCTGGTCCGTTGGTATAGTGGTTAGTTTCTCGATATGCCAGTCAGATGTCGCGGGTTCGCGTCTCCCCCATGGGCGATGATAAATCACAGGCTCTGTATCATGGTGATAGACGTACGCCTCAGAGGCGTGATCGGTATGCTCTAGACTTGCCACCTCGGTGGCCGAGAGTTCAATTCTCGGGCATTCCATTGAAGTGTGAGAGATGTGTATTTCTGGTGAAAGAAGACCACTCTCGGCGTGGGTCGGAAGTCACGTAAAGCCGTTGGTCCCGTTGCTGAATAACCACTGGTTCCATGCAACGTAAAAACACCTTACAGACAAGCAATACAAACACAACAGATTGCGTCGATGCTTATGAAAGTTTGCAAAACCCACTTTAAATTTGTTTTAACGCATCCTTTTTATCACTTCGTATGCTTCTGCTGACCTGAGTGGGATAGAGAATTTTCCGCTTATTATCGCTGCAAACCAAAGTTTCAAATATATTCTGTCCGGGTACGAGCCTTAATGATAAAGCAGCGGAATTCTTAACGTTCTCTCTCTCTCTCTCTCTCTCTCTCTCTCTCTCTCTCTCTCTCTCTCTCTCTCTCTCTCTCTCTTCTGGTTAGATTGAACATTCGATGTTATTGCTGTTTGATAGAATGCGCCACTTTCAATTTATTATACCGTGTTGTATTTCCAGCCAAACGTTTTAATAGAGTGTCTCATTTCCGAATAGAACTGGCTGCGTTTCCAGATGCCCCATCAGATAACACATTATAAAATGAGATGCAAATGTCTTGTGGTTCTTTGCTTCCCGGGCGTTTGAATCCTGCGTCGAATAACAATTCTTAACTGTCCTTAATTTTGAAAAGTGTAAAACATGTTCGTTGTCTTTCTGGAGGATTTATAGGGGGATTCGTATTGTTCAGTAACTGGGGTTGCTGCTTGGTTAGGTATGTATGTATGTATACGTGAATGGAATCCCAGGTGGTGGTGCTTGTTTTTGGTATGTATGTATAAATGAATAGAATCCCTGGTGTTGCTGCTTGATTAGGTATGTATGTATGTAGTATACATGAATGGAATCCCTGGTGTTGATGTATATATGTATACATGAACGGAACCCATGGTGTTGCTGCTTGTTTAGGTATGTTTGTATGTATACATGAATGGAATCCCTGGTGGTGCTGCTTGATTAGGTATGTATGTATGTATACATGAATGGAATCCATCTGAAAAGGTTGTTCTAGTGAAATGATACGGAAACTGAAATCCTGACTTCTTTCAATTTCGTTTCCCTCTTGATTGAAGGGAATTCGTGCAAAAAGGGAAGTGACTTTTGTGACATCTGAAAACGAGTAGTAAACAAAGCGCAGTAACAATGCCATGCGAACACTCCCTAGGGCACTGGAGGGAGGGAGGTCATGAGGTGTCTCCATGGCGGGTTTTCGCCAAAGGAGAATGCCCTCTGCACACGTGGGACCCCTGGGATGCCGTCATAGTCTGACGCGTTGTTTAGCTAAAGTTCGCATCATGTGATGCTTAAAAAATGGGAGAAGCTGAGCCGAAGGGCATTTTAAGTATGCCTAGAGACGCTGCACGGCTGACGTGATCCTCAGTGCCAATTAGATTCTGAGAAAGAATATGAAGAAGAAGAAGAAGAATAAGTCATCTGTTATTCATAACAAGACGTCCATAACCCAGCCAGTATTAGCCTGATAACGCTTCAATGAAGGTTGTGTTCCTTTCATGGCGATGCTTCGCTACTCTATGCTGCTGGTTGATAATTAGCGAGCTTTTTTTTTTTTTTTTTTTTTTTTTTTTTTTACAGACGGTCGTATGGGGGGGAAGACATTCCTCAAGTTACTGTTTGTCTTCATCGCACTGAAAAGTTTTTCTAGTTTTCTACATCTTGATTTTTCATGTCAGTTTGTCATCGAAAATTCGTTTGCTATTGACATTTATAACACTACTCCTCGTTATTTAGAGACGGTCTGTGAATTTTATATTAAAATAAACGCCCTTGACATGATTGCATCCAACATTATGATTAACTGCTACGCGTGGAAAATCAAATCAAATTCCATTTAAATAACGATAGCGTTTATTCGTCAAAGAATACTTTTTTAAATCTATATTTCTGTTAGTCTTAAATTGCGTACGTTTTTATGGGTCCAGTCAAACTGGCCTTTGTCATACTGACAAACTTGTGGAATAAATATGTGTGAAAAAAGAAGTAAACAGAATGGAAGGAAAAGTGACAGATAAATAAACCATGGAGACAGAGCATGATAGATCTTATCATCAATGAAGTCCTGATTTTACTGTAGTTCAGCCTCATGCCTTACTGACTATAGCAGTTATTAAGTCTGTGCAGACTGTATTTCAATCATTTACTTACAATTTTATTTATTGCTTTGTTGATCTCTTCCTTCTGTAATTCTTATTATCTTCCTGTTACTTCTTTCAAATTAACACCATTTTCTGTGGAAGCTTGAGTTTCAAATCTATGGACCCTGTAGACTTCTTCCATATGAGTAGAGTTCAGTCTAAATAATAATAATAATGATAATAATAATAATTATAATAATAATAATAATAATAATTTTGCTAGATTACCTGCCACTTCATATTGTGAATAACTGCAGCTAATTTCGAATCGTCTACCGTCTCCTTTCACTTGTTTGTGTAGCAACCGTTCACGTGACTACTAACGCGAAAGTCGTAGAACATCTTGCCCTGTTTTGAGTTTTTTACAGGCTTGTGGCTTTTATGAAAGTATCTTATAATTTTATATAGATATGTCTTTTTTAACCATATTTATGACAGTTTTAATTCCACGAGACATCAAATCTCTTCGATTTCACCCTTTTTTAACATTGCCCTTTAGAATGTCTATTATAAACTCATTATTTATAGCATTTCCTTTTCCATTCATTCTCATCATAGCGTTGAATGACCCTATGGGTCCCAGTGCTTGGCTTTATGCCTAAATTACATAGTCCATTCAATTTTTGAGAAAACAGGGCTAGGCTCACAAACTACTAAATATGTCGTTAGTATTCACTGAGAAGTTGTTCGGTTTGTGTTTCATTTTATGGTGATACACTTGGTTATCAAATCATGAAGTTGATAATGAATGCAGTTCTGTTTTAAGTTCTAACTCTCTCTGGGTAAGGATTCCCTGCAGTGCATAAACAATATTCTTAATGACTGAAGACCGTTGTGCATTAGATTCCAAGTATGTTTTTTTTTATTGAAAACGTATTAATCATTGAATTTTGTTGAAGGAATAAGAGTAAATTACGAAGATTTTATAGATTTTTCCCTCATAAAATTGTTAGTCAGTGTCACGCTCTCTTGGGATTTATTTATGCACGGGTATGCGTGCCCTGGGGGGCAAGAGGGCACGCACGAGGGAAACGGTAAATGCAAAGAAGAAGAGACACTTGTGTTTAACCAGGATGATTTCATTCGTGATGTCATGATGAGAATTGAGTTACATATGTTGGGGTTAAGGGAAGAAGGGGTAGGTAAGGGGGGTAGGATAAGGGTCGATGGGGTTTCTATGTGCTTAGTTGAAAAGAGTCGGTTTCAGCGTTCTGCGGTTTCAGGGAGGAGGCAACTCGGCTCTTAGCAGCGATGGCGGCGCGTGACCGGACGAGTGACCCGGGGCATTAAGAGCTAATTTTCGATCTCGTCCTCCGAGGATTTATTCCTTAAGGCGATCGGAGTGAGAAGTTGATGTTTATTCAACGTCTAACTCCCTTGATTCATTGTTTGGTGACTTGTGTTGGTTCATCTTGGGTAACTTTGTCAAGTTTCCTCTCGGTTGTTCGTTTCTGATTTGTCATTGCATGCATCGTCTTACAAGGAATTGATATAATTGATTGTCAGTAGTGATAGTAACAGTCTTTTTATTGTATTCTCTTTGTATGTTCTTTCCATGCAGTCACTCCGTTACCAGAGGAAAAGCCAGCCACACGAGAACCGCGCTCCACCAAGACAGGGCATGATGTCATGTTGAAGTGATATCACACAAGTGAGTGACATCATAGGGATCGTCTCCCTTTAAGCAGACTTCCCTTAAGGTCTGATATCGCGGACTTGAGTTAGGCGACGTCACCCTTATGAGACTCCCAGGCTTACATCACGCCTTTCTAGCCTCGAAAACAAAGAGCAAATAAAATTCTCGACTTAAGTTATGCATAGGGCTGAATGGATTGGGAAATTATCTCTCTTTTGTTTTACCTTTGTTGTTACGATTAGGACTGCTTCAGCTCTCGCTGTCGGGCGGCGCAACTTGGTAATCAGAGGGTGCTCGATGCTTTGTGTTACGGTTTCGGGAGTTGTGAGGACCTGGTGGGAGAAAAAAGTCCTGGCGAAAGCATACATGCTTTGGCAAACACGTATATTTATGTATTTATGTATATATGTATTATATACCTATACATATATATATGATTAAAATATTTATATTATTTTTTATTGATATAGTATGTATGTATGTATATATATATATATATATATATATATATATATATATATATATATATATATATATATATATATATAGCGAATACCACAGGAAAAATAATAGTCAGAAATCCAAGCGCTTTCGTCTTTACTCATTGTACTCCTTGACGATGTCTGAGTAAAGCGAAAGCGCTTGGATTTCTGGCTATTATTTGCCTGTGGTATTCGCTTATTTATGAAGTCACGTGCATCTACAGTGATTTTTAAGCAATTATATATATAATATATATATCTATATATATATATATATATATATATATATATATATATATATATACATATATTTATATGTGTATATACGTGTATATATATAACACACATACACACAAATATTATATATATATATATATACATATTTATTTATTTATTTATTTATCTATTTATTTATTTATTTTTCATATCTTTATGGTGATGTAGGTGTCAATCTGGGAGCCAGTCGTAATAAGATGTTTTGTATGCTGGTCTACCTACCTATGTGTATATAAATGTTTGTGTATGTGTGTGTGTGTGTGTGTGTGTGTGTAAGTAGGTAGGCAGACAGCATATAAAACATTTTATTGCGACTGGTTTCCAGATTGACACCTACATCTCCATCAAGTTTTAAAAAAAATAAATAAATAAATACGGGTTTTCTAAATGCATGGATAATTATATACAAAACTAAAATAGTCAGATGTGGACATTGAACACTTCTGTTCAATTTAGGATTCAAAAGGGAAATAAAATACCTTTGTAAGATAAATAAAGCTAATTTAAATACTAGGCTGGAAACATTGAAAACAAAAAAACATTGAAAAAACATTGAAAACAAAAAAACATTGAAAAACCAAAAACTGACATATATATATATATATATATATAGATATATATATATATATATAATAATATATATATATATATATATATAATGTATATGAAATTAATTTTATCACATCACCGTGATTCATATACAAGCATTGCGCTAAATGTCCTTTAATATCCAATTCGGTCTACCTCGGAATTAATATATTGTCATATATGTTAACCGAAGGGGAATTTTTTATTTGGTAATAAGTTCGCCGTCTCATGGGCTCGAACCTGAGTTCTTGTTCCGTGGTTCGAGCCCATGCGACGGCGCACTTATTATCAACAACTAAAAATTCCCCAGAGGGTTAACATAGATGAAAATATATTAATTCCAAGGTAGAGCGAATTGGATATTAAGGACATTTGTAGCTTAATACTTATATATATATATATATATATATATATATATATATATATATTATATATATATATATATTTGTTTGTTCTGTCCTATATATGAGGCATTTTCAGTGTACTGATAGATAGTGTTAAAACTGACAATACATATACTACAGGGGACAAAACAAACAAAAATACAGATCGTATGAAACTAAATATTCGCACGGGACAGGTGGAAAGAGAGAGGTGGAGTATCTGTAAAATCATTAGTGTCTGAGGTCAAGTCTTTTATTTACTTGCGTGTATCTTTGCTGGTGGCCGCACCCCTCTTCCCATGTCAACTAAACTACCTTTTCTCAAGATCTGTACATTTGGCATATTTGGAGATGAACGGCTTGTCCTTATATATGCTTAGGCTGACATTCATATTCATGAAGAAAAATGAGTTTCTTTTGTGAAACTGGGCACTGTAATGTTTCTTTTCAGTACATTATATTAATAAAGTATATTTTTGCCCATGCCCAGTTGATTTGGTGATTTTTGCTTACTAGGGGAGTAAGCCTACAAACTACTTTGTTCTTCTTTTTCTTGTTCATGTTCTTGTTTTGGGGGGGGGGGGCGTAAGAAAGCCAACAACGGTCTGGAAAAGGTGTTTCGCATCGATTTAAAGATACAGGAATTTTAGGAGAGGAATATTTTTCATTTACTTACTAGAATGAAAATGTAAAAAATAAGTAATGTGCACGTTAAACATTACAAAAAAATTATTCCTAATAAAATATAGCCCATTTACTTTAATTTTCGTTGGTGAAGCAACACCATTTGACCATAGAGTTTATAGCAAGCACCTCGAGTAAGCTTGAGGTTGGATCACGCCTTGTTTCACTAACATGTATGAAAATTCCACTGTTCAGTTTTACATTTTTTATCACGTCTTTTTATCTATAAAAAATGTTTGCTGTTTTTTCTCTTTGCCGATGATCTTCCAGTTTGACCAATATAAAAGTTGTCGCAGGTCCCAAGAAAAATCTTCATAAGTGCCTGGTTCATGGTATTTTTGTTCTTCAATGCTACATTAACTCGAAAATTCTTAAGATTATGGGGTATATCATTTTTATTATTATTATAACGGTAGTACAAACAGGTTTTTTTGCCTCCTAAGTTTGTTTGTTGTTATCATGAAGTTTTGTTGTTTTTTCTCTCTCTTAATGGATTGTCTGATGTAGAATGAGAGTATTTTGATATCATACAAGTATTCGCAATCATAACTATTTCATCGCCAGTATATTCATGGTTACATATATGTGATGCTCTTAAAAACATGGATACGAAAACTGATTTCTTAACTTTATTGCTTGGACCAGAAGGAAGAAATATGATTAGGATTTATGTACACGTTGTAATTAAACCCACTATACTCTGTTTTTTTCCATCTGTCCACCCGCCTGTGGTGTTTGCGTATGGTAACACTGGGTCCCGGGCTTTTGACAGTTACGCTATGTGTAAGTTTTAGGTAAATAAAAGGATGTCTGGGCGTACATTTGCAACTGAAAAGTGTTTTAATAATTTACTGTATGCGAATTACACCGTTGATATTCGAAATAGGGTTATTATTTTTGTTGAATGTAAGCTGAATGTAACTATCTAAAGCCCGGGATGCAGTGTTACCATACGCAAACACCACACGGTGGTGGACAGATGGAAAAAAAACGAGTATAGTGCTCAATGCATCAGGCAATCTATAAAGGGTAGGTTCCCCTCATTCCCCATTTCCATAGTGACCTGAACTGATGGGACCAGTTCATTTAGTTAACCAAAGAAATCGGTTACATTTTCGTTTCCTGATCCAGTATGTATGTCGTTAACATACCTGATTCATATTACACTGACCAATCATTTTCTTGACTGCTGAAACAGGTATGGTTATTTTCCAAGTTGGCTAATTTGCATAACGAGTATAATTTTTTAAGATGGTTCAGTTGTAATGATTATTTTACTTAATTGAACATAGTGCATAAATTTAACTTTTAAATGACACGTTCTCCTATTCTTCACCTTTGATTGTGAACTTTCATTTAGTGGTAACCTTCAACGAGCAGGGATTGCCATTTAACCTTTCTTCGTGAGTGTTGACATCTTAAGAAGTCACCATTTTTTTGTGCTTTTGAATCCTGGTAGGATTCACCCTACCGAGGGTATTGTAATCTTAATGGATAATAGTCATTTACTAGTATGTACTAGAATCCTTGGTACTTGGTAGAAGTCAC
>NC_061094.1:33509068-33514068 GCF_015104395.2 Macrobrachium nipponense
TAGTTGATGACAAAATCACCCTGACATTTTCACAGGGAAATGAAAAGACAAAGTTCACAATAAGGGAGTAAGATTGTTTGTTTGTGGTGGTTTGATGATGACTTGAACTTATATAAGTGATGAATATGCAATTAAGATAGACTAATTTGTGTAGTACACATGTGATATTCGTATAGTGCGCATGTACGTATTAAAAAACTCTCTCTCTCTCTCTCTCTCTCTCTCTCTCTCTCTCTCTCTCTCTCTCTCTCTCTCTCAAAATTTATTATAATAAATTGGTGGCTGTGTGATTTTGTGCTGGCGCCACGGTGTTGGTCACGGGGCTTCCCAGCAATTTTTTGTGCTTCTCTTCCTTTCATTTGAGATTGCGTTATCACTCGCTTCAATTCTCTTACATCCTTTGAGATTACAGCGTTGAAAAAAGAAATGATTTAATGACCTATTCGTCTGACTTATGAAAAGTTTAAAGGTTGCTCATAAGCCTCAGCGGAAGACTGTTGTTCTTTTGTGCAGTGTCGTAGAGATCGATTATACATACAATACACATATAGTATATACTATATATATATATATATATAATATATATATTAATATATATATATTATATATATATATTATATATAAACATATGGTCAGTGCCTAATTCCCCTCTCAACCCATGCTAGGACCTGGAGGAAACGGGCAGTGGGCCGATGCTAATTCCGCAGGTAGACCTCCTTATACCTAGCTGACAGAGACAGTAAGGATTTTTTTTTTTTTTTTCTTTTTTTTTTTAACGAAATTAATCAAGCCATGAGGTGGGCCTGTGCCATGGAACACCTTCTGTTACTTCTATCAAATGTACACCATATTATTTGGAGGCTTGAAATTGAATAGGGTTAATCTTCTGAATAATAATAATGATAATAACTTTAGAATCTTTTATCTGTTCGATGCCCTTTTTTGTTGTACTTGTTGACGGGATAGTTAAGTGGTTTGTGCGTTCACATACAATTATAATAGAATGTAATATATACGCTCGTCGGGTAGGCAGTATTAACTCATTTGTCATGGTTCATGACTTGCACACAGCAGTAATTCTTGTGTAATTAGCATGATGTGGATGATGTACATTCACTCACCTGTTAGCCAACTTCTATTTTTGTTGGTGAATTCACAATCCCTTTTAAGGGAGGTGACAGACGATATCTGCTTTGCTTCGTCTTTAGGTGTAATTGTCACTGGTCTTACATATCAAAGAGATGGTTTTTATTTTATTTTATTTCGCTGCTTTCAGCCTCTCTTGGTGTGTATGTCATGGATTTTTTTTCTTGCACATACGAGTGTGCTCATCTGTGGGAGTTGCCAGTTAAGTCAGTGACAGTTTACGATACAAATCCATATAATAATAATAATAATAATAATAATAATAATAATAATAATAATATTTTTATGATGCCCTTATTATTCGTCATATCCAGTACTTTGTCCAGTTTGCGTACCTCTATATTTGTTCGTTTTGTCATTTTTTCCGTCTATTCGTTGCAACTTACTGATGACCCAGGGGTAATAAAAACTTTTTATGCTCTAAGTTATCTTACTCTTAACTTTATTCATAGATGGATTTTAATCTTTCCCTTGTACTGTCTGCCTCATCTTCCTCCTTGTACCGTCGGTCCTTACATTATCCTTTAGTTTCTCCCCTTCCGCAGTCTTGTTTACATATGGCCTTCGATGAAGTAGTGATGTTAATGACTGGACGAGAGAGAGTAAATAAGACAGTAAAAGATAAAGTAATGTACACGAGATAAAAAAAAAATGTACAGATTCTACTCATCTTTCGATGGACATTAAAACCTTTTGTTCATTTCCTGTTTCTGGATTTCTTGACTCCAAAAAGTGTTCCTCGTTGTACGAGTGGATTTCGCACTCGGTAACCAGTCCGGTGGTCCGAAGTTCGATTCTCGGCTCGGCCAACGCGGAACCAAAGGAATTTATTTCTGGTGATAGCGATTCATTTCTCGATATAATGTAGTTGGGATCCCACAATAAGCTGTAGGTCCCGTTGCTAGGTAACCAATTGGTTTCTAGTCGGGTAAAAATATCTAATCCTTCGGGCCAGCCCTATAGGAGAGCTGTTAATCAGCCCAGTGGTCTGGTAAAACTAAGGAATACTTAACTTGACTCCTAAACATGGACTTCGCCATGGTGAGGATACTGAGATTATTCCGCTATCATGTAGCGTGCCAGACTACGGAAGACGCCAGAGCCCACCTTGGAAAGGTGAGCAACTTTCGAACGAAGATTCCAAGAATTCCTGCATCCATGAAGGCAAAGAGGGCAAGAAGTACTACGGCTGTTGCAAGGAACCAAAACAAATTGGGAAAATGTCATCTGTAGCTCAGGGTGTCAAGCGCTGATTGAGATGTGTACATCAGCCACAGTCGCCAGGAATTGAAGAAGAGGTAGAAATGTTACGAAGGAGTTCGTGGAGTCTCTCTCTCTCTCTCTCACTATCTATCTATCTATCTATCTATGTCTCTCCCTCTCTCTCTCTCCCGTACGAGATTTATAATTCCCAAGGATCCCGTAGGGGATAGTGCCGTCAGTTAGGAGGCATTACTTCAAGTTCTTTGCAGCATCCCTTCGGCCCCTGGCTGCAACCGCTTTCACTCCTTTTTCTGTACCTCCGTTCATATTCTCTCTCTTCCATCTTACTTTCCACCCTCTCCTCTCAGTTGTTTCATTGTGCACCTGCGAGGTTTTCCTCTTGTTATACCTCACAAATCTTTCGACTAACAATTTCCCATCCAACGCTGAATATCCTAATAGATCCCTGCGCTTGGCCTTGGGTCAGATATCTGTATATTCCATAATTCGTATGGATCATAAGAGAATTAAGATACTGCCTTACAGCGCTGAATGTCCTCATAGATCCCAGCGCTTGGTCTTGGGTCAGAAATCTGTATATTCCATAATTCCTGAGGATAATAAGAGACTGAGATACTGTTTGTCTCACAGTCTTCATCAAGAACACAGCCAAACAATGAAACCAAAGTCCGTTCCCTCAAGTGCATCATGTAATGCGTATTTTTGAGGCAACCTCGGTGTCTCTTACACGCTTGTTGGTGTCTATACTCTGTTTTTTCCATCTGTCCATCCGCCTGTGGTGTTTGCGCATGGTAACACTGCGTCCCGCGCTACATATAATATCTTATTTCGAATATTAACGGTGTAATGCACATACAGTAAATTATTAAAACACTTTTCAGTTGCAAATGTACGCCCAGATATCCTTTTACTTACCTAAAACTTACACATAGCGTAACTATTTAAAGCCCGGGACGCAGTGTTACCATGCGCGACCACCACAGGCGGATGGACAGATGGAAAATGACAGAGTACAGTGCCTATGTGCGGTCATTCATGATGTCTTTGTTATGGTAATGATTTGGTCATTAAGCTCCATAGAGATATGATCATTATTCTTATGTACGGGGTCCCGGGTGGGGGATAGTGCCGTCAGTGACCTCTAACGGTGCACTGCGGGCTTTACTCAAGGTTCTCTGCGCAGCTCCCCTTCGGTATACTTAGCTGCAACCCCTTTCATTCCTTTTACCGCACTTCCGTTCATATTCTCTTTCTTCCATCTTACTTTCCATCCTCTCTTTAACAATCGTTTTTTTTAGTGCAACTGCCAAGTTTTCCTCCTGTTAACCCATTTGAGAACTTTTTGCTCTCAATTTTCTTTTAGCAGAGAATGACCTCGTAGATCCCAGCGCTTGGCTATTGGCCTGAATTCTATATTCGATTCCGTTATTCTTGTGCAGATCGGTTGCGTAGAAGTTTTTAAAAGGGGAAGATTCTCTCTCTCTCTCTCTCTCTCTCTCTCTCTCTCTCTCTCTCTCTCGGATACTATTTACTTGTGAAAATAACAGAGGAGGTGCCCCAGGAATTAGAACCCATAATAATGATAAGTATAATTGTTCCACAACTATTCTGTACACGAGATGGGGTGATAAGCTGGACAGACCAGTGCTTTTATTAATGTGTGTTCAAGAATACCGAAGGACAGATTGTTCATCGCTTCTACCAGAAAATTAAAGTAGGAAAATATAAAAGTGGACGTGAGTTGTTTTTCCCTAAAATGCTTTTATTCTTTATACTGTTTTATTAAGTAGATAAACTTGTTCATAAAATTTCGTAGCATGTTGTCACAATGATTGCTTGACTGGCCTCGTAATGTAAAATTTCATCACAAAGTGAGTGTGAGGCTTCTAAACTGAGTTTGAAGACTAAATGCTTACATTTTCTTTATTATTATGATTGTTTTCATTCATAGCTCGCTGTCCTTTTTACTGAGCAGTGACCTTAAATTACTGCCACGGAACTATACTATAGACGGGGGAGAGGGATATCATTACAATAGTGCTGTCAGTATACCTCAAGCTGTGTGCTGTAGACACTAACTACTTAAGGTTCTTTGCAGCGTCCCTTCGGCCCCTAGCTGCAACCCCTTCCATTTCTTTTGCTAGAACTCCGTTCATATTATCTTTCAACTTATTTTCAGCCCTCTCCTAACATCCTAACTATTGTTTCATAGTGCAACTGCGAAGTTTTGCTCTTGTTACGCCTTTAGAACCTCCTTACCCTCAACTTCAGAGGTTCCTATTGTTTGGCCTTTGGTCTAAATTTCATATTCCAATGACCGCACAAAATAGAGGAAGAAATAGTAATATTGTTGAGCGTCTGGAGTTGGAGGCGCCCTTTGTTCTCATACATTGCCTACACGTACACAGACTTCGCATGAGTAAACTTCAAGCTCTGTCAACCGCAGATACAGCATAGAGAACCATCCTCGCCACGCCCTACCATTTGCCACAACTTTATTATCATTGTGATTATTACGTAACGTATGTTGCTGATAAAAGCGGTGTCATTAGATAGGGTAACGTTGTCGATAATACTTGGATGATAAATGGTTTGTATTATTTGCTATTTCCTTTTGTACAGAAACCGTC